>NW_026923561.1:0-22424 GCF_032062105.1 Saccostrea cuccullata | reverse complement strand
TGAAATTTGTAAATATAAATGGTAAAAAAAGGTAGTTGCATGAAAAACATTTTGCTACAAAAGTTTGGAAGAAAGTTTTAAAGTCCTAGTTAATAGGAAGGGTTTTGAAGATCAATGTGAAGCATGGCGAAAGAGAATTGTTCTAGAGAATTTTATGATAGATGTATATGATGGTGATGTTTGGAGAGATTTTAATGGTAGAATTTATAATGATTACTGAAGAACGAAATTATGGAGTTATGTTAAATGTTGACTGGTTTCAGCCATTCAAATATACAAATTACTCTGTTGGTGCAATTTATCTTACTCTTTTAAACTTGCCACGGCATGAAAGATTTAAGACAAAAAAGGTAATACTTGTTGGGCTTATCCTAGATATAAGTCTGAACCACCAACCAATTCATTTATCGAACCACTTGTAGAAGAATTAAGAACTTCATGGAATGGTTTTGTAATAAAAATCTTGTGTCCACAAGTGTCCACAAAATCCAGTTACATTTAAACTAGCTTTGATATGTGTAGGCTGTGATATTCCTGCCAGCAGAAAATTATGTGGGTTTTAAGCCATTCCGCAACAAAAGGGTGTAGTAAATGTACCAAAACTTTTGAGGGGGGAGTCGGGGAGAAGAATTATGTGGGCTTTGATATTTCTTCATGGGAATCAAGAAATTTGGAATCTCATAAAGAAGCTGTTAAAAAAATAGTAAAGTGTAAAACAAAAACAAACCGGGAAAGATTAGAGAAGGAGTACGGAGTACGTTACTCAGTTTTACTAGAGTTGGATTACATTGATTCTGTAAGGATGACAATCATAGATCCAATGCACAACTTGTTTTGGGAACTGCTAAACGCATGTTAATAAATACTTTGGAAAGATAGTAAAGTTTTATTGCCTGAACGTTTAAATGAAATTCAAAAACAAATGGAAGAAATCCAATGTCCATCTGATGTAGGGAAATTGCCACAAAAATTTGCCAGCAGTTTTGGTTCCTTTAATGCTGACCAATACAAAAATTGGACGATTCTTTTTTTTTTCTATTTTTGCATTGAATGGAATTTTACCTGTAAATTGCGCTCCGTTATTAGCAGACTTATTTTCATATTCATATGAAGCAGAATTTATGCAAAATCTTTTAAATGAAAAGAAGAAAACACTTGCTGTGGCCTTCAACTCGACATTTCGAGATATCGACGACGTATTGTCAATTAATAATGAGAGTTTCCATTCCTACGTCGACACGATATATCCTGGTGAGCTTGAGATAAAAGATACCACCGAGTCCGACACTTCTGCTTCATACTTGGATATTTTACTTGAAAAAGACACTAACGGTAATCTAACAACCAAGCTATATGATAAACGTGATGACTTTAACTTTTCTATCGTCAACTTCCCTTACTTATGCAGCAATATGCCTTCATCACCTGCATACGGAGTATTTATATCTCAGTTGATTCGATATGCTAGAGCATGCTCTACGTATGAACAATTTCTTAAACGAGGTAAATTATTGACAAGAAAGTTGATGAAACAAGAATATCAACAGTCTCGTTTAAAGTCATCATTTCGTATATTCTATGGTCGATACAATGACCTTGTCAGCAAATACAATTTATCTTTGAATGAAATGCTGACTGACGTTTTTCATACCAATTGTTAGTCCATTATTTATACACTGAATTGACATCGGATTTTTCCGTTATATCCTGATTATGATAACTCCTCCATGTCACCTGATACCACCTCTGATGTTTCAGAGGTCCGTGTTTGCTCTGTTCTTATTTTGTATATTTGTTTAATGGACGTTGAGATTGAATACTGTTCGTTATTTCCATATCATTCTGTAGATCATTCATAATATTGGAGAAAGTTTGTTATTGCTTGCAAATTGCTTTTTACAAGATATTTCTCCAGAAACAATGTCAAAGTAGCACACTTGTTATGGTTTCATTTTGTAGAAAAGTAGAACAGGTATTCGGTTGTCATAGTGTTACACCAAATATGCGCATACATGCACATTTAAACAAGTGTTTATACGATTTTGGGCCTGTCTTCTCATTTTGGCTGTTTAGTTTTGAACGTGAAAATGGTGTTTTGGGCTCTAATCCAACAAACAAAAGTATACCCAATAACATTCATTTGAAACAGTGTTTGTGAAGACTGTTTTCAGTTCAATTGTTCTTTTTTTATACATAATTTTAAGAATACCTGTACTTCGCTAAATGTGGTGGTGGTGGAAATAGCTGCTCCATAGTAGTTGTCTTTTTTGGTGGTGCTCGCTTTGGATGCTGAATCCAAGAAACCCTCACATCAGTCTTGCTAACATTCTTATTACTAAATAGAATATTATAAAGTTTAAAACCTTTAACTTTCAGATAAAAAAAACAGATAAGACATGCGTATATTCCTTTCAGAAAATGTTATACCATACCCATAGAGTAGTAGAGATGCCTTGTGCTGACACTTGTCCTGTATAGTTATCTCCTAAAGTGATCTAAATCAAATAAGTTTATATATAATTTCAGTCAAACAATTTAAATACTATTAGTATTTGTATGGCATTGCGTAAATTTGTTGATGCCGAACGGGTACTTACACTGACATGGTAACTCCGATCTCTCATACTGGCTTGAACCCTCTCCTGGACGTGATTCAGCTCCGGATCAAACGTAAATTTAAGTACATGGTCTGCTTTTACTGCTAACTCGGATTTTTGAGGAAGTTTTTTGGTTCCAGACACATAATTTAGATTGATTGATTGATTGTATATTGTTTAACGTCCCTCTTGAGAATTTTTCACTCATATGGAGACGTCACCGATGCCGGTGAAGGGCTTCAAATTTAGACCTATACTCGGCACTCAAGGCCATTGAGCAGTGAGGGTTCTTTATCGTGCCAACGCCTACCGTGACACGGGACCTACGTTTTTAAGGTCATATCCGAAAGACCCGTGACTTTCACTTCTAGTGCCGAGAGCTTGGCGAAGGAACAGTCACTACCTTTGTTTACGTCTTAGGTATGACGCGGCGCCGCGATCGAGAATCGAACCCGGGCCTCCCGATCACGAAGCGAACGCTCTACCACTAGGCTACCGTGACCGGTCACATAATTTAGAAAGTATAAAATAGAAAAAGGTCATCGCTTCATCACGTGGCGGTTTGTTTGTCTCCAGTGGCTGAAATCTCGTTAAATCTCGTGAAATCACTCATTTCCGCTTCCCTGCCCTATTGTGGAGTTAAATAATTATTGCACACCCTCTCCTGCAGTCTAAAACCAAGGACATATGTACTACCTGCTAAATCTATGTTCACGTATATCACGTGGACAAAAACTCAGTGTTTTATCGACACGATAGCACCTACGTCTCTTTGAACAATGTTTATAGGCCGATGTTTTATAAGTTGATATAAGGCTTCATAGCGCAAATTTTGTAAATGTGAGCAAAGAAATGAAAGATAATACATCATTTTAAACACTCCTTTCACAAATCTCAAAAAAAGAATTGGAAATAAGTTTCCAAGGAAAAATTCAAGTTTCCTTTTATTTTCTACACAGCTGGGTACTAGTAGCAGCCCACAATGCATTGCGGTTCATTCAACAGTTGGTAAAGTAAACAGATATGCAAATTTATGCTGACGTCAGAAATTCTATTGGTCTCGACCTGCTATGCCTATAGCCTTTGTCACTTTGACCTACTTTTCTGTCTACATTTTTGGAAAATCCAAAGTGCATCAACTCACAAGGTTTGATTATTCCACGCCAGTAAGTACCCATGATACCTAAATAAAGCCATAACATTTGACCAACTTTTTGGTGGACATGCTATGAAAACCCAAGAAAAATTATTAAAACGTACATTAACTATCAAAGTTCAAGGGCGTTATATCCAAGAAGACGGATTCACTTTACAAATTTATATCAATCAATGAAAGCGTGTAACATGACAATAAAACCACTACTTTACCTTTTGTCAAAGATGAAGAATATTATGTATGAATATTCGCTTGCTGCAATTATTTTTTATTATCTCTCCACTGGGGATTGATTAAAATGAATTTCGGAAGATAAATGAAACTTATTTTCTCAAGTAAGCTTTCAATCACTTTTTGTCCAGCATCTGTCATACTGTCTGTCTGTAAACTTTTTTTTTACATTTTCCATTTCTCTTTAAGAACCACTGGTCCAATTTCAGCCAAACTTGGCATAAACACTTTTGAATGATAGGGATCCACGGTTATTAGAATGAATGCCCAAGCCTCTTTAATATTGTGATAATTAAGAATTATTAAAATTTATTTGTATTTTTCAAAATCTTCCTCTTAAATACAAATAGGCCAGAAAAAGTCATAATTCTGGGGACGCGTCCTTAGGTAGTGTAGATTTATTTTGTTCAAAACTTTTAAAAATCTTGTCATTAACAATTGTCCAGAAAAGCTGTAACTTGTATTTAAGGATCATTATAGGCTGATTAGATTGAAGTTTATACAAATCATGATCATCCCAGTAAAGGGTAGGGCCACTATCGGGTAGAATTTTTACATAAAAAGTTTAGATTATTCGGAAAAAAAAATAATATACGAATTTACCTAGATATGTTAGCATTTTGACATATTGTCGTTTATTCATAGTTTCGACTGTTCAAAGTTTAATGTAGGTTTATATACGTGTATATGTATAACACTAGTTTAAGGTCAAACGATACGTTCCTAAAAATCTGTTAGGTGTATCTTCGTAATGTATTAAAAATATTCAAAATTTTCATAACATTCTGATTTCTAAACCAGATTCTAGACGTTTTTTAAACAAGAGGCCCAAGGGCCTTGAATCGCTCTTATGATAAATTATACAACCTATCACTTGTATTCTAAGACCCAGGTTGCATCACCTGACAAAATTTGATGATTCTTAGCCAATTAGGACTACTTTTTGGTCTACATTCTTGGAAAACACGAAATGCATCAACTGACAAAGTTTTATAATTCTAAGCCAATGAAAACCTAAGATACTTAAATAAAGCCATAAAATGTCACCGTGACCTTCTTTTTGGTCGAAACTCTGAAAAACCCAAGATGCATCAACTAACAAAGTTTGATGATAAGCCAATAAGTACCGGAAAATACCAGGTACTTAAATATAGCCATAAATTGTCAAAAGTAGGTCATCGTGACCTAAATTTTGGTTGACATTTTTTGGAGTCCCAAGATGCATCTGCTGACAAAGTGTAATAATTCTAAGCCAATAAATACCTGAGATATTCAAAAGTAGGTCACCATGACCTACTTTTTGGACGAAATTCTCTGAAAACCCAAGATGCATCAACTGACAAAGTATGATGATTCTAAACCAATTAGTACTAGAGATACATAAATATACCCATAAAATGTCAAAAGTAGGTCACTGTGACCTACTTTTTGGTCGACATTCTCGGAAAACCAAAGATGCATCAACTGACAAAGTTTGATGATTCTTAGCCAATAAGTACCGGAGATACTTAAATATAGCCATAAAATGTCAAAAGTAGGTCACTGTGACCTTATTTTTGGTCGACATTCTCGGGAAACCAAAGATGCATCAACTGACAAAGTTTGATGATTCTAAGCCAATAAGTACAAGAGATACTTAAATATAGCCATAAAATGTTGAAAGTAGGTCACTGTGACCTAATTTTTTGTCATCACTATCTGAAAACCCAAGATGCATCAACTCACAAAGTTTGATGATTCTAAGCCAATAAATACCTAAGATACTTAAATATAGCCATAAAATGTCAAAAGTAGGTCACCGTGACCTACATTTTGGTCGACATTATTCAGAGTCCCAAGATGCATCGCCTGACCAAGTTTGATGATCGTAGGTTTGAAGGTATTCAAAATATGCCTTTTAAACAATTTGAAAACAAATGCCTGTAAAATTCTAAAAGTAGGTCACAGTGACCTACCTTTTATTTAATATGTTTTTAGGTCCAAAGATGCAGCATCTTATAAAATTTGATGATTCTTACCCTTTCAATGCCTGAAATAATGAGATAAAATGTTTTAAAAAGGATAGGTCTTAAAGTTCAAAAAGTAGGTCATGGTGACCTACTTTTAAGTTTACGTTGTTCAAGGGCTCAAGATGCATCAACTGAGTAAGTTTGATGATCATAGGCCTTAAAGTTTCCAAAATATGCCTTCAAATCAATTTGAAAACAAATGCCCACAAAATTCAAAAAGTAGGTCACCGTGACCTACTTTTGAGTTAACATGGTGTGAAGTCCTGATATGCCTCAACTTACAAGATTTGATGATCCTAGTCCTAATAGTAAGCAAACTATAAACGTTTTTATTATTTGTAAATTTAGGTCAACTTTAAAGTGACCTTGAGACCACGCCCTTTGCCCCAGGGTCATGCCTTGAACAATTTTTAATCTTTAACATATCCCGATCCTTGTATGTAAGTTTGGTGAAAATCTGCCCGGTGGTTCTGGAGAAGATTTTTTTAGCAAACAGTACTTTTGGTTTTATTTTCCTGATTATCTCCCCTTGTTTAAGGGTCGCAACCCTTATTTTAGTATAAATGGTAGCCCTTAGGCCAAGGATACCCTGTTACAAATTTGACTCTGATTGGCCAAGGGGTTCTTGAGTTATGGCCCATATTCTAAAAAGTTAACGCACACCGCACGACGCATACCGCACACCGCACAAATGGCCATAGCGTTAGCTCTTTAAGCCTTGGCTCAGAAGAGCTAAAAATCCACACATTTAAATATTTGAAATTGGAAAATTTTTTTTCTTCCCAAAAGGTTTATATAAGAAAAACTACCCCTGGTACAGTGGCTGGAACGTTATTGTTGACAACTTACACGAACGATCACGTTGCACGAACGATTCCGCACGATTAAACCTGTTACACGAACGATCTTTCACGTTCACGATTCTACACGTTACACGATCTTACACGATTGTTAACGCAAACACACGTTTCTTCACTCAAAATAGTTCAAGATATTTAGGAATCAATATTCTCAAAACGAAATAAAACGTAATTCTTATTTAAGATTTCAAAGAATTATCAATATCATATCATAGACTTTGAAAAAAAAAACGGAAAATGATTATTCTGTAACTAAATATATGCAAGACTTAATATTTCAGATTAAAAATAATTATTTCTAAGGTAATTCCCCGAACAAAGAAAACGGATTTTGTTCGTTCTCCTAGACGATGTATATGTATGTGGGTCGTATAATTTGAGTAAATTGGATATCATGATATGCAGAAAGTGGGATACGATTCAACCAAAATGGCAGGGTGTAATGACTTAAATTATTATTACAAATGTTATCCCTATGTTTCCATTGATTCAATGTCTGATAAAAATTGCTAATTATTCAACTTTTTTATTCGCAGAAATTTGAAATTAATTACAAATAGGCTCAAGAGATGTTGAACACAGATAATCAAAACTCCCGAAAATCATGCCGTGTGCATGTATAATTGTCGACTAACTAGTTATGTAAGCATTGAGAAATGTTTATTTCTTTGTAAAAAAAAATATATCAATTTTCAATGAATTGATTTCAAGATTATCTTGACCAGAATAAGAAGTAAAAAATAATTAAATCAGATTTTTCAAAAAGGCGTAAGAGATCTAAGTACGGTTTATCATAATATTGATCGCGCTATTGGATGAGAACTTAATATTGCACGACTAAGTATATTGCTTGTTTACGGGCGATAATTAGTTCGTTCTGCATTCTATTATAAAATTGCGCTTTTTCATTTTATTGGATTTTATTTAATGAATTAGGAAAAACAAACAAGGGAAATGCTTATTCTAGAAATAACATTCCGATAAAAACTTAAAAAACGAAATCTACACGATTCTAAACGCACGATCTCGCACGATTAAAAACGCACACGATTGAGTTTGATACACGAACGATCAATCACGTTAAATGAATGATCACTCACGATACACGAACGATTCTACACGATTGGTTTGTCAACAATTACGTTCCAGCCACTGTATCTTGTAGAAATGCCTGGTAAGGTACCTCAATTTTTTGTGAGTAAACATGTTTAAGTAGCAACAATTCAATGACAGACTCTAAAAAAATTATCTATTTTTAAGGAACGTTTCGTCCGTCCTTAAGATCTTCTTTAGAATTACAGTGCTTGACATGTGATATGACCATAAAATCATTTTGTTGCAAAAGGCGTTGAAAAAGGAGGTGAAAGTGGGAACAGGCATTCCATGAACAACAGCGAGCCTATTAGTAGTGCCTCGCGTTAATCCAGAGACAATTACTCATTATTTGGAATATCATATAACGCGAACTACTACCGTCATGCCGAACGCAAATACCGAAACAAACAAATGTTTATTTTTGTGAAAATTTCATCATCGGAAACCCACGGCTTATTAAGCTTCGTCCCTCTCTCCATCACCCATAGACCCATTCATAACAATTGCTCGTTTCTCACAAATATTCATTTAATTTATTGTCTAATGAAATTAGCCGTTAAAAGTGAATAACTGTAACCTCATTTGCATAACCATGGATGCGCCCAGTAAATCATGTATGACCATTGTTATAAACCCTTATCGTCATAACCAAACAAAAAACAATTAAAACTATTTTGCATTTACGACATAAAAGGATTTGCGGGCAATATATACGCTAAAAAGTAGAATTACTGTAACCTCGCTTGCACAACAAAGCGAAACTGTTGAAAAGGACCTTAGCGAATTGGTATGGGTGATTGAGAGAGGAACGAAGCATAATCTGCCTTGGATTTCCGACAATGTGAGAATTTAGACCCAAGCACCGTTTATTCGAGACAGTGTAAAATTCATTCTCAGTGCCATAGAGATCGAAACGTCTATGGCAATTTCAACAAATGACTGCTGATTATGTAAAACTTGAACTTTAAAACAGTTGAACTAGTTTCTTGACTCAATTATATGTAAAAATTTAATTTGTATGAAACTAAGTGTATACACTGTTTCGACTTTAGGGAGTACCAGGAAGAGTTGAAAGAGTTTGAAGAGGGTCAGAGACCGCCATTGCCGTTTTCGGGAATGACCTGTCCGGTAGAAGCATGCGCTGGGGGGATTCTTTGCCAGGTATGGCCAGATTCTAGACCATTGGATAGACATCCACAAAGCGACGAGAAGATTAGTCAAATGTAAGTCATGTAAAAGATGTTTTAAAATAAAGTCCCAAGCAAGGAGACATGTTACTGCAATGCATCGTCCAAAACACCTTGACGGCCAACTAGTGAATATTGATGTTCGTAACAGAAAGTTCATGAATCCAGGAGAGGCACTTCTTCCGAGAAGGATGACAAGTGGGGAGGAAGGAGAGTGTCTGAGAGAGGAGGAAAGGAGGAAGAGGTTAGCTATACGAGAGGAGAGCGAGAGGAATCCCTTGTTTGATCCAGAGAGGCTAATTCGAACAAATGCCACAGTAAATAGGGATGAGGTGATGTCATTCGACGAGGAAGCAAATGCGAATAGACAAGTAAGAATTAAAAACAAAAGATGGACATTAATTGTTAAACCCTTTCTCTAATAATTATTTGTTAATTCATAGTTTTGTAATTATTATTTTTATCATTGATATTGTGATTATTTTTGTTTTGAATGAGTTTTATGCTTTGTTGATTCATGTGACAAAATAAAAGTAATTTTGTCTTAAGGGAGGGGGGATGTGATAAAACTCATTATTTTATCCCTATGAATCATTACATTTCTGTATTAAATGAGCCCTCCAATTGTTATTATTAAGTCTAAGGATATTATTTAACTAATTTGACACTTAGTCTAGGGACAGTATTTTGTTAACGTCAATTGTTATATCTCACGTTTTTAGATATCTTTGCTTACTATAGACGTCCATATTGCCCTTAATTCCATAACTCTTTATCTTAAACGAAATCTGATAGGTTTAAAGTCTATTATCTTGTCCAGTTATATGGGTTTTAACAGTTCACGGTTGGGTGACCATTTCTGTTGTGTACTCGTGTTTCGAGTAGATCGGCGGACTGCTCTCCTAGCGCCCACTGCTCTGCAGCTTTACTACGGGTTAGATAACCTTCCCGTACTCTGAGCACTTTGTATCTTTTTCGGTACTTAGTTATTTGAGCACAACTCAAAATTAACCTAAAAGTTAAGTTCCCATAACATTCACATTCGGTGCCATTGTGGTCTACTAAATATTTGAATTTCCATCCTTATCTAAATTCTTACTATCAAAATTACCTAAGGTTAAAACTTCTAAATAAATAAAGTTACAATATCTATTGAATTTCAAGATTATTCATAGGATTATTTTCATCTCATTTTTTCATAAATATTTTTCATTGTTTTGTAGAACTGGAAGAGCCAGTCCATGTAATTTCATTGTAAATAAATAAACATCATATTTTCATCATTATTATCTTTGTCTTATTTTATGACCATCAGGTAAAATTCTCAGGTGAATACTCCCTCGAACACGACTGTCCCAAGAGCAGAATAATTTATTATTCCCCTCTTGGGGTTGCAGTCGTGTTACAGTTGAAAGACAGCTTGGTGCGGCGCTACATAATTTGTTTATATTTTTACAGGCTGCATTCTGTTGCTTATTAAAAGATGACTTCGGCTTCACAAGCTATACATTATGAAGGCTTGTGATGTCCAGTATCTTAACTCGCGAATACGAGTATTATAAGGACAAGTTAGTTTTGACTTATAAATGAGTTTCGAGTTAAAGTAAACACAAACGAATTCGTGTATGCCTCGCGCCGATAGGTAAACGACGCTTTAAGGAAATAGGTTTTAAAGCTGTTCACATTTCTGCTCTATCTGTAGACCCCTTTGAAAGGGGAAGGACCTGACCACTCTTAATTTTGACTAAATCCACAAAATTTGATGTCCACGAATATTGATGAAACCACAGTAGCACAAATGCTTGATTAATACCAAGAAGCCGATCTGAAATGGTTAATTAAGTAGAGCCCCCCTCTATGGTATCCTTGACCGAAGCACCTTGAAATTCACAATTCTGGAAGAAGGTCCCTCGTTCATTATAGTTAAATAGGAAGTTCATCTGCGTAATACCAATGAACAAAGAACATTTTCTATGATTTAATGTACATAGTTTATTTAATACCCATGAGCAGAGAAGAAGACTCTAAAGAATTTAATGTTTTTGCACTGTATAATCAATAGAGCCTCAACCAGCACTGGACCAACTGACCCCGTGGTCTCAAATTTCACAATTTTGACAAAAGGCATTCATTCTCATCAATTATGTACTTAGTTTATTTCATACCTGTAAGCAGAAAAGATTTTCTAAGAATTAGTTCATAATTATAACTATGTAATCAATTGAGCCTCATTCCAAACACCAGAACCCATGACCCTGGAGCCTGAAGGTTATCCGATCCTGTGGTACGAAAAATCAGACATTGATTAATTGAAAATAATCACAGACGTGTCTAAATTCTCAAATTTATTTACACACGGTGTTCATTAATAATTAAAAGAGACAATGAGATAAAAATAATGTGCATGGAAAAAAATTAAATATTATTCAACTATTAATCGCCATAGTAAAATAACAGAAGAAAATCATTTAACATTATTAACCTGTTAAAGTATATTTGATAAAAATGAATAAAAAACCTACTTAGAGAAGACGTAGGACCACAAAAATTCATTTTTGACAACTTCTAACCTTACTCTATCAGAAGCCGTGAAAAATTCAAAATGCAAAAAAAATTGCAATAAGGGCCCTTTTCACATGGGCACAATAATATAATTTGCCCCACCCTAGCACTAAAACCCCTGACCTTGGGGCATGAATTTCATGATTTTTGTAAAGGACTCAATGGTAATTACAATGGTGCCCACAGTTTGACTGTTTAATGGCCATAAGTTAAAAAGAAAATTGATTTTATTTAGTGGTTTTGGCCCCATCCTCAAGTCTCTAGGGGATGCAAAATTAATTTTTTTGTTCCCTTCACAAATAGAGTCAAAAATCTGTTTCGTAGATGTAGCAAACGGATTTGACGGTCTTTCCTAAGGGTGTTAACTCTAGGTCTTCCACTTCGGGGCCGGTCATCAGTAGATCCAGTGGTCGTGAAACGTCTCCAGAGAAGGCTAATTGTCTTTTGAGTTGTTCCAACAGCCGTTGCAACAGCGTTTTGGGAAATGCCTGCTTGGAGCATCCCTATGGAACGTTCACGTTTATCTTTAGACAATTGGGGCATTTCAACAAACGCATAAATTTTACCAAATTTATGATTTTCTTTGATGACTGAAGACAAGAATTTCTTACACCTAGAATTTAACGGATACACATGGTCTGATTTTCTCGAGCACGGACTTTTACTCACTTAAAATTTAAAGGTGTTACGCTTGAATGATCTGGATTTTTTTTTTATCACAATAGACTGTTGCTTAGGTCTCCTATATAAGACCTTTCTTTGTAAAAAGTTTACTTTCAAATCTTAGTAAAACAAAATCACTTTTAGTTATATACCTTTCTTTTTTTGTTCAGTATATGAATAAAGATTTTTTAATGTGAAATAATCATTTAAATCAAATTAGATACTAGTATTTAAACCATAAACGAGCACACGTCGGGTGTGACCGGTCGGCAGGGGATGCCTACTCCTCCATGGCACCTGATCCCATCTCTGATGTTTCGGAGGCCCATGTTTGCTCTGCTTCTATTTTGTATATTTGTTCAATGATGTTCTTCGTTGATTTTAAGTGCTGGCTCTCATTGTCCTTCTGTTGAACAAAAAGGAAAACAAGAAGAAAAGATAAACAAGGGCGCCGCAAAGCGGAGCATCCCCTCGTGACGGCAACTTCACTGGAATTGGCAATATCTCATTGAAGATAAATTCTGTCGCGAGGATCATTATACTTGGCCAGTTTATGCATCTTAGGTAGAAGGTGTGTCGCGCCCTATTTCAAGGTCATTGTGACCTTTAAGTTAAATTAAAAAAAAATTGTCTCTTTTCTATTCATTTTCACATTCCGAAAAATGTAAAATTATCGCACTATCCTTATTAGAAATATGTTAAATCAAGAAAATACTTATTTTTTTAGCATATATTTGACAGCAATCTTTAATAAATATAATGCATGTTTAAGAAATTCCACTGCTCCCATAAAGTGTAATTATGGTCAACAAGAATTTGATAACAGAAGATTGCACGTTAAATTAGAGAAGGATTAATGAGTTTATTGTGAGGAGTAGCTGGTGAATCATCAGTGCTATCTATATCCCTTGCGTATTTGGCTAGATGGGTAAGCCTACTGGTTTAAAAATAGGTCTTGATGGCTAGCCTAAGTTTTAAAATAAATTTTATGAGAAGTAACTTAAACTAATTTGATATTGCATATTAAACTATTTTAATATATTACATAATATTATGAACTTAAAAAATAATTTTATTGGGGTGGGGTGGAATCAGCATGTTTATATGAATTGCATTTTAAAACCTGTCTGACATTAAATTTGTTAAAAAAATGATTACTGCAGATAGACCACCAAGCGCCTAGCCACAACTCAAGAAATCAGATATCCTTTGACAGTGGGTTTGAAGTAAGGTTGTTTTTTTGTAGGACTTCCATGTCGAAGTAGGTGTTCCTTATCTTTCGAAGATTTTTGGCTTGGTGACTTATGATAGATTCCTGATGTTCAACATAATCATTTTTTTTTTCATTCAGGTGCTGGGCATTGTATCTCAGCACTGCATTGTCTATGATCTTACCACATTATCTGTTGGCTGTGTTTAAGAGATATATTTCTGAGGTCTCCAAATGATCTTTCCTCCTGTTCCTGATTCAGGGAGCGTAGACAAATTAATCTGTAAGTTTCTGAGGGTGTGTACTGTTAGGCTGAGGCAATGTCAGCCGTAAAACTTTCTAGTATTCATCTTCTTAGAGATGCTGATAACTGTCTTAGAAAGAATGCCGAATTTGAAGCAAAGATCATACAATCTTAGAATTTTCTTGGTTGTTCTTTGTTGGTAGGGGAAGGATATGGAAATAACGAACAGTATTCAATCTCAACGTCCATTATAGCAGATGTATAGTTACTCTACTAAACAGGCACAGAGTTCATAAATATCCTTACTGATTTTATTCTTTGAGAATTTTGAGTGTGAGAACATTGCCAACTTGACAGCAAAAAGACGTGCGTCTGATCCTTTCAGCTGATTTTCTCCGATGGTGGTATCTGAGAACCCTCTAGCATTGAGTTTTCTTACAAGGTCTATTTTTTTCAAATTGGCAAATGGTGATGGTCTGGTTAAGGAAAACTGTTTCCATAACACTCCTTTTCTGAAAATCTCGACTCTTTCCAGAAGTGGAGGAGCCTTAGTGGTGAAAGCGCACCCTAGATTCATGTGATCCTTTGAACGTATGCCACATAAGCAACTGAAATTTCCTATTCTCTGGTGAGCAGCCTCAATTGTCGGGCGGGGTCGTCTCTACTGAAGTATCTAAAATGTACTTGACATCTCCACACTGGTATCTTAGACTCTCAAGGTCATTAATCCTTGCTGGCATATAGGACAGCTGGTCAACATCACTGCTAGAGGACTGCCCAAGCACATAGAGGAATGGCTTTTCAACCATGGCTTGGACATCAGCTGGTGAACACTCTGAGTACTTCATCTTGAATTCTTCGTCTGTGATGAAGGAGGTCGAGTCTTTGAGTGTGGTATCCATGATGGTGATATAGATGTGGTTAAGAATATCAGAGTGATCATGCCAGATTTTGAGGTGCCTCGACTTGCTTTCATCAGTGTCTGTTTCTCTCTGATAATCCTAATGAATTTCTGCCATCTGTTCTGTGATCATTTTCAGTGGAATCATTCTCCCCAAAACAGTGCAATCGACATTGGTGAGGATACCTGATGAATCAATTTTTTAAGCCTTGGAAGCCCTGGGGGCTATCTCTTCTCCAATATAGAGATCCTTGTTTTTCTAGTTTTTGTTTTACTACTTCTCTTAATTTTCTGGCTGGTTTTGGCGTTGGTAATGAAATAAACTTGTACATTTTCTACCTTGATCTTATTATCCTTTGTACAAAGTCTCTGCCACTTACACGCTGATACTGATTTTCTATGTTTACACCATTTTGACTAGAAAATGTTTGACCATCATTTTTTGGAACAATACCATTTTTTTGCATGAAATTTTAAGGCGAGGTAGTAGATGCATCTTACGACTTCACATCATGTTAACTCAAAAGTAGGTCACGGTGACCTATTTTTTTTTAATTTTGCGAGCATTTGTTTTCAAATTGATTTGAAGGCATATTTAGGACCCTTTAAGGCCTATGATTATCAAACTCTGTCAGTTGATGCATCTTGGATCCTTGAACAATGTCAACTTAAAAGTAGGTCACCATGATCTTAGGTATTTATTGAATTAGAATAATAAAACTTTGTCAGATGATGCATTTTAAGTTTTCCATGAATGTAAACCAAAAAGTAGTCCAAATTGGCTAAGAATCATCAAATTTGTCAGGTGATGCAACCTTGGTCTTAGGATACATAGGGTTAGAGGCTTCAAATACAAGTGATAGGTTGTACAATATATCAGAAGAGCGATTCAAGGCCCTTGGGCCTCTTGTTTACAAGTGTTTTTGTTCTCATTGGTTGTCAGAAATTTATCAATATCATCATAACAGACCTCAGCAAAGCGCTTGTTTTGTGAAACGTGGTCACCTCCTGGAGTGAGCTCAACAGAAAAATCTCCAATTATGTTGTAACTGATTCTTGCTAATGTTTCCTCATCCAAATCTTCAATGAATGCATTCAAGTCATTGTCTGTGTCATTTTCATTCTCTTTCATGCCTTTTATATCCAATGTGATAAGAATTTTGTCATTAGGATTAGTTTTTGCCATTTTAATTTAATAATATTGAAACAGACGACAAAAGAGCTCCGACAAGGGAGATAATTTGACAGAGGGGGAGAGAGAGAGAGAGAGAGAGAGAGAGAGAGAGAGAGAGAGAGAGAGAGAGAGAGAGACATAATTCAATGTTCAAATTAATAATAATCAAGTAGTTTCTTTTTTTAAATTTGTTTATATTATAAACTAAAGGGTGTTGTAATGAATAAATTTGAGGATAAAACTAGGGGAAAATTAATCAAGGGATATAACTCCTTCATTGAAATGAAAAAAGTAGTTTCGGTTGATATGCTTTCATACTGTGATAGGATCAATTTGATATCCTGTCACACTGTGACAGGATATCACTTTCATTCAATGGAAAAATTACAGTATTTCAATGTTGAAAATGTAATACAATATAAACTGCTATAAAAAACCACATATCTCAAAATCCTTCTTCTGTCTTCTGCAACATTTAAAGAAAATACGGGGAGAAGTTAATGACGCCACAATTAGCAGAAAGGAAGTCATATGAGAAATGTTCGTAGTGCAGGGTATTCCTATGTTTAAGAAATTAACGAAATTTGATTTCGTATATCACTTTTATATTTAAGAAAAATATCGGGCTTAACTGAAACTGTACCTTCTTCTTTGCATAACGTGTTTTCCTCATTCTTAAGAATTTGATAAAATTAAAGGGGATGGATGGTACAAAGGATTTGTTTACGATAACTTAATTGAAAATGAAAAATATGAGACAGACCAGATTGTTTGATTCTTTGGTCCAGTGGGTGAATATGTGCCAATTACAAACACAGAGTTCAGTCTACATGACGTCACAAAAACGTTTCGAACTGCTTACGCTTGCACCGTGATATATATAAGGCAGGTAACATGTCTTTACGATTCTGTTGGTACTCCTTGGCAATACAGCACCAAAAATAACAGGGCATAAAGCAAAAGACATAACGAACATCATCTTGACGGATCTCTCCTCTATCTTTTCTCATCGCCATGCAACGCTTGATAACATATCCGCACGAAAGTATGGTCACATGGTCTTCTTTTTTCCCCAAAAATTTATTAATATATTATATGAACTAGAAAACTGACCAGCCAGGAAGGGTCCCGATATGACAATTAATATGGAGAAGTGAAAAAACTTTGAATTCCATCTTCTTTATATTAACAATGAAGAAAAATAAATGCCCGGAATAAGATGTAAAGAACTGCAATATATAGGATCTCATTGTTTGTTGTTGGATTTAATTTTCATCCAACAATTAGAGTGTTTTTTTTTTCTTGAGTCATATCCAGGGGATAAAATACAAACGTTGGATAAAAATCATATTATACAACAAATTGTGAGATTCTTTTTATTCCATGTTTTATAAACCACGATCAATGTTTACACGGTTTATAGGACTCCACATTATTTTACTTCATTATGCTTACACAATTCCCATTGTGAAGTCACAACTGTGGGAGATCAAAAGAAAATATACAAATATCCACAGGTTTAAAGGGGGTTGAACGCGGGATGAAATAATATTCATTAAAATATTTACTTTTATTACCCAATCAAGTTAATTTTGTTGTTTATTAGAGATTTTATATTTTCATTTATTCTGTATGTGTTTTCAGTTTTTCTTATCTTTTCAAACCGATCTATTGACTGGCGATCTATTGACCGGTCAATAGACTGCATGTTCTCAGGTGTTCTATTGACCGGTCGATAGAACAGCAACGTATTTCGAAAAAAAAAAAACGATTCGGGTTTGAAATTTACATGTAAACATTGCGCAGACGTCAGTGGCACTGAACAAAAACAAGTATGGCAGAGAGATTTCCTGAGATTAATGACGAAGAAATCAAAATTTTTTTTAGAAAACTACAAAGAGCTCGATAAAGTTCCAAAAGTATTGTAAATGACATATAGTTTACAATAGCTTTCTTTTATTTTTCATATTCATACGTGTTACGAGAGGAAAATAGGGACTCCCGATCCTTCAACTGTCGTCGGAATTTCATAAATATGGATTATGTTAAAAATTACGCCAGACAAGGGGCCAGATATGAAAAGGAAGACGTTGACAATATATAGAATGGACTACATATACTATATTTGTCCATGCTTAAACTACAGTAAGCACTTCAGCATGACGTCTCCACGTGATGTCTATAATAAGAAAATATGCCTTAATGAAAAAGTGAAAAGTTCATCACTTCCCCGGGGATATTTAATTTTAATTTGTATTAATAGTTATGTAAAAACATCTCTGTAACATGAAAAGTGCTGCTAGAATCCGACTGTCCTATCACAGAAATAATTATTAAATATTTTCGGACCAAACCTTTCCAAATTTTTACATTTTGTTCATAACATCCAAAAAATGCATCAATTCCCGTAAACCATACGATTCTAGCAGCATTTTCCCAAAAACAATAGAATAAGAACTTTAAATAAAGACAAAAATTAAGTTTCAAAGTATGCGGCGTAGTGTTGATCTTTTGCATTTTTTTTGTTACAAACGACAAAGGAAAGGCTGATCGGCAAGTAAACACCCTCCCTGCTCTACTTTTACGAAGAAATTGTAGAATTGTATTACCTTACCTTATTTATAAGCTTTATTTCACATGAATCACACATGATATTCCTTTTAAATGCTGTTTATGCTCCGATTTCTAGTGTTTGTTTACATGAATTCTTGTTACGTTTCACTTTCACTCTGCTTCTACATGATCAACAGTTATGACGTCACGGGTTTGGTCTTGAAACAGTAGTCTGTAATAAAGTCCACTTAAAATTATCCCGGATTATCACGAGATACTAGATCTAGATCGTAAATAACTAGTGCTAATTGTAACAGGAACCGTTACAGATGTTCCCCAAACGCTCCCAAACTCCCTTTCGGTGCCATATTCCCTGTAAGCTTCATTAAATAAGACAAACTCTGTGCATTTTTTACTTTAACAACGTTTTCCCAGAAGGATACACTTATATCCAATTTTTAGCATTGCACCCAAGCGCATGTAAATGCATATGATTTATGACCATATTATCTTGTTTACACTATTTATATATTTTAATATACTATATATTAAAGCATTCAGTCAAAAAGTAATAAAAATAACTCATTCAAGAGTATTTTTTAAATATACTCGTTTCAAATGCACGCACGTGCGTGCGCGTGCATGATGATCATACCATCTTGTAGGAGTCCCTTACATCTATCTATGTTCTAAATTCTATCCTGTTTGGTTGAAAAACAAGGGAATTATAGCCATTTAAAGTTTCAGCCAATCAGATTGCAGCAAACGTACATGCGCGTGATTTCATGATTTTTTTTCTATATTATTTTGTAGGATATCCTAATACATGACAATATTTTAAACTTCAAAAAATTTCGTCAAAAAGCAAAGGAGAAATAGCCATTTAAAATTTCAGCTAATCAGATTGCAGCACACGTGCATGCACGTGATTTCATGATTTTTTTTCTATATCATTTTGTAGGATATCCTAATGCATGACTATATTTTAAATTTCAAAGAATTTCGTCAAAAAAACAAAGGAGATATTGCCATTTAAAGTTTCAGCCAATCAGCTTGCAGCACGCGCACATGCGCATGCTTTCATGAAAACTCATATATCATGCGGTAGATCTTCATAATGTAGGACTATGTTCAAAATTTCAAAGGATTATGACAAGAAACAAGAAAGTTATTGAGACTCTACTTTCAGCCAATCAGAGCGAAGCGCACGTGCATGCGCATGAGATCTTGCTATTCTGACCATGTCATCTTGTCTATACCACTAATATATCCTTACATTTTGAGTTTTAAGACTTTTCATCAAAAAATAGAAAAGTTACGGCAATATCCATTATATTGGTCATTTCAAGTGCTGCACGTGCGCGCTCTTGCAAGCACGTGCGCGCAAAATGACCTTCGTTCGGCAACTCTACATAACATGCCTACTAACCCTAAAAAGGTTTCACCTAAGTCAGATGTGTTGTTTACAAGATCACTCGTGGACAAGATTTTCCCAGGAAGAAGAAAAATAATAAGAACTAGTGCTAATTGTAACGGGAACCGTTACAGATGTTCCCCAAACGCTCCCCTACTCCCTTTTTGTGCCATATTCCCTGTAAGCTTCATTAAAAAAGACAAATCTATGCATTTTAGACTTTAACAACGTTTTCCCAGAAGGATATCAATTATATTCAAATTTTAGCATCGCATGTAAATGCATGTGCGTTATGACCATATCATCTTGTCTACACTATCTATATATCTTAATATACTATTTAATAATGCAATCAGTCCAAAAGTATTAAAAGTCACTCATTCAAGTGTATTTTTAATTTCTCTCGTTCCAAATGCATGCACGTGCGTGCACGTTCATGATGACAATACCTTATTGTAGCAGTCCCGATTATTTATCTATGTTCTAAATCCCATCCTGTTTGGTTGAAAAACAAGGGAGTTATAGCCATTTCAAGTTTCAGCCAATCAGATTGCAGCAAACGTGCATCCGCGTGATTTCATGAATTTTTTTCTATATCATATTGTAGGATATTCTAATGCATGACTATGTTTTAAATTTCAAAGCATTTCGTCAAAAAACAAAGGAGATATAGCCATTTAAAGTTTCAGCCAATCAGATTGCAGCACACGTGCATGCGCGTGATTTTTTTGAAATTTTTTGTACATCATATTGCAGGATATCCTAATGTATGACTATATTCTAAATTTCAAAGCATTTCGTCAAAACAAAAAGGAGATAAAGCCATTTAAAGTTTCAGCCAATCAGATTGCAGCACACGTGCATGCGCGTGATTTCTTGAAATGTTTTGTATATCATATGACAGGATATCCTAATGTATGACTATGTTTTAAATTTCAAATTATTTCGTCAAGAAACAAAGGAGATATAGCCTTTTAAAGTTTCAGCCAATCAGATTGCAGCACACGTGCATGCGCGTTATTTCTTGAAATGTTTTGTATATCATATTACAGGATATCCTTATGTACGATTATGTTTTAAATTTCAAAGTATTTCGTCAAGAAACAAAGGAGATATAGCCTTTTAAAGTTTCAGCCAATCAGATTGCAGCACACGTGCATGCGCGTGATTTCATAAATTTTTTTTCCATATCATATTGTAGCATATCCTAATTCATGACTATATTTAAAATTTCAAAGGATTTCGTCAAAAAACAAAAGAGATATTGAGATTTTTGTTTCAGCCAATCAGAGCAAAGCGCACATGCATGCGCGTGAGTTCCTCCTAATTTGACAGTGTCATATTATTAACACTATTAATATATACTTATGTAATGAGTTTGATAGCATTTCATCAAAAGATGTAAAAGTTATGGCCATATTAAGTATGTCAGTCATTTCACTCATTGCACGCGCCTGCACGTGCATGCGTGTGCGCGCAAAATGACCTTCGTTCCGCACACCTACACTACACACCTATTAACCCTAAAAAGGTTTTAGCTCAGTTGGGTGAACAGTTTCTGAGAACACTCGCGGACAAAAAAAGTACCGGAGAAGAAATAAGAAAAAAAAAAAAAAAAACTAGATGAGATCTCGTTGCGAGCAACGAGTAGGTCTTCCGTTAAATTTCTAGATAAGATGAGATGTGATTTTGACTGAGATATCCGTTAAAAGAGAATGACATTAAGTTTTTCTTCATTAAAATTTAAAGTTTCTGTTTTTTTATCCAATATTCTGAACATCTTTTGTTCAATATTGCTTATAAAAATACTCCCCATTTTCGAGACGTAAAGCATAAAAAATATAGCATTTTGGCCCCTGGCGATCCCTTATTACATAACATATGATCAAAATATTATAACATATTGTTGCATATCGTAAAAATGAATATCTTTGCTTCTCAAAATGTATACTTATTACAAAATATGGATCATTTAAGAGTTAAAGACTCCTGGCCCCTCTGAGCCCCTAATTTGATGAGACGACCCCTTTTTCTTGATATCAAACGTTAGGTCTTGTGATTTCAAAGACTTTTTTTATACACTTGTTTAGAGATTTCTTTTCGTTTAGGAGAAATGCTTAATATAAATATTTAGGGGCCACCCCTTCAAGTCCTTAATGGGGCCTGTTTACCAAAATTCAAAGTATGCATATTGTTTAAAACATTATTCTGACCATCCTTTCTTCAATATTACTTATCAAAATTTTCCCCCTTTTCAAGATATCAAGCGTCATAAATTTGACATTCTGGCCCCTTGTGACCCCAAATTACGTAACATATGATCAAAATTTTATAATTTATCGTTGCAAATCATTAATATGAAGATCTTGCTTCTAAAATACATCATTAAATTTTGATCATTAAGGAGTTTAAGATGAAAGACTTCTGGCTCCTCGCAGCCCCTAATTTGAGGAGTCGGTCCCTTTTTCTTGATGTCAAACGAAAGGTCTTGTGATTTCAAAGACTTTTTGTTCTACACCTATTCAGAGATTTCGTTTCGTTTAGGAGATATGCTTAATATAAATATTT
>NW_026923560.1:0-22193 GCF_032062105.1 Saccostrea cuccullata | reverse complement strand
TGGATTTTATCTTAAAGCTCTTATGATTTTGAACATTTTTTGTTCAACAAGTGTTCAGAGATTCTTTTTTGTTTTCGAGTTATTTGCAAAAGAAATATTTAGGGGCCAACCCATCAACTCCCTAATGGGGACGTTTAGCGAAAAATGAAAGGTTGCATATTCTTGAGAACATTATTTTGAACATCTTTTGTTCAATACCACCTATCAAAATATTTCTCACTTTCGATATATAAAGCGTCAAAGATTTAGTATTCTGGCCCCTTGTGGCCCTTAATCATGTATCATACGACATACAAATCATGATATATAGCTGTTGATTGTTGAGATAAACATTTTTGCTTCAGTATTGTATAACAAAATATTGACTGATAAAGAGTTATCGATTAAAGACTTTTGGCCCCTTTCTGCCCCTAATCTGAGTACCCAGACCTTTTTCTGGATTTTATCTTAAAGCTCTTATGATTTTGAACATTTTTTGCTCAACAAGTATTCAGAGATTCTTTTTTGTTTTCGAGTTATTTGCAAAAGAAACATTTAGGGGCCAACCCTTCAACTCCCTAATGGGGACGTTTAGCGAAAAATGAAAAGTTGCATATTGTTAAGAACATTATTCTGACTATCTTTTGTTCAATATTGCTTATCAAATTATTTCTCACTTTCGAGATATAAAGCGTCAAAGATTTAGCATTCTGGCCCCTTGTGGCCCCTAATTATGTACAATAAGACATAAAAGCTATGATATAAAGCTGTGGATTGTTAAGATAAATATTTTTGCTTCAGTATTGTATAACAAAATATTGATTGATAAAGAGTTATCGATTAAAGACTTTTGGCCCCTTTCTGCCCCTAATGTGATAAGTCAGCGTTTTTTTCTTGGTATCATAGGAAAGATCTTGTTGTTCTGCATAAATGATGTTCACTATATTCTTACAAAATATTTATACTTTAAAAGATATGATGAAAAATGTCTCCAAAAATCACTCGTGATTCGTGTCCTAAATTTTGACCCCTACCGAGCTTCCATACTAGGCACTTCCGGAAAATTTCCTAACACAGGTGCAATATGGCAACATGTCCTCTATCATCCCTGAAAATTTCAGCTTTTTAGCTTGAACCGTTTTTGAGTTCAATCACAGACAAGGAGGTGCTCTAAATTTCGATCAAAGGGCAATAACTCCCAACCGGAAGTAAATTTCAAAAAATGACTCATCGGAATTAACTTCAGATAGAAATGCATCAACCGTAAGAATTTGAACAAAATCCGATCAGCCATCTCCGAGAAATCTTCTGCACAAATTTTGTAAGGAGAAAATGGAGAATGATAAAGGTAAAAAAGAAACCGAAGAATAATAGAAGGGTCTTCCGCTGAAGACGGAAGACCCTAATAATAATAAATCAAAAGCAAGTTTTCGAAATTTTTGTTTTATATGCAGAGTATATTTTTAAAGTATATTTTTTAAAAGAATTTTTTTTTTTGGTTAAAAATAAAATTCAGCATTCAAGAAAAATTAAAAAGTTAAAAAACACTTATGAAAAACGCTTCCAACAGCAGTTTAAAATTCAGTAAGAGTTTCGTGTATTTTAGAAGGAGTTTTCTTAGAAAAACAGATATAATCTTGGGTTTTACATATTTCTCTGACATTATCCTTCAGAAACAACCCTGTTTAATCTTTATAAATGACATCTTTCTAGAGAAAATCGTCTACAACCTCATTCAGAAACTAAAGGGAAATCAACAGAATCAGATAAAGTCCTTCCTCGTTGTGGGTTTTGTATCAAGGCCATCCATAAAGGGAAGAACCAGTTATACACTGTCATGAATCGTAGAGAAATCGGAAACGTAACATGGAAATAAATCACATCCTACCTGTTTATTTAGCTCCATAATTGAGATCCAAATATTTGGGCTTATACTTTTAATTAAGAAATTATTATAATTCCAGGATTATACGGAACAATGCAGTCTTAATTAATATACAGCACTGTGCTGGTATGTTTTTAGAGAATGCATTATTACAAAGTTCTTTTTGTTCAAAATTAATGTTTTCGTACGGTGATACTCGGGCCTGAATATTTTCTTTATTGCGAGAAATATGCATTTTTTAATTACATATTAAGGTCTTTGTAAAGTATTACTCAGTCTTATGAATGAAAAGAGAGTAGGTCTATTTCATGACTGGGTGCAAAACCTCAACTTAAATATACGGGATTTATAACAATACATGAATTTTAAGAAAATGACGACTTCCTAAGTGATCATCAAGCGTGTTTCCGTTCATGATGTAAAATATCAGGGAAAGTACATATAGGACCATGTCTTTCTCAAAGCAAACATCCCTAATGATTTATGGTGCTTTTAAAGCTTCTTTCCTTAATCTAACCGCAAAAGTCTTCCAAATTCTTCGTAAGATGGTTAGAGTGCGTATAACTTTTGCGCAGCTTTTTATTTTCATCTAGTCAAAAGTGCGACAGTACACCTTACCAAAATATTATGATTTTAATATCAAATCAACATTATCTGTAACACCTACTGATCTGAAAATGTGACTTTACGACAATTATTAGGAAAAAACGCTGAAATGCCTCTTACGACGTCACTGTTCTCCGATTTTGTAAGCAATTAATTCACGACGCTGAAGAATGACACATGACTCGCTTATATGTTCGTAGACGTCCATGGATATTATACTAAAAAACTGATGACGGAACATCAAAAGAAACATACTAGCAATCTAATTATTGCTATTTTTTAACCAAAAAATTATTTGGCCGGATAATTCATCTGCACCGATATGTATTTATACTGCAATATGTCAATTTTTAGAGGTATTATTCATCAAATAAATAAACTTTGTAATTAAGACCTATAGATTAACCTAGATGGTAAACTTTTTTGAAGTTTCAAAATTTGGTGACTTTTTACAACAGCTTTCATCTACTTGACTGAAAAAGAAATCTCAAGGGCAGAAATTCAAATAATATGGTAAAAATGTGATAATTTGGCGCTATTCCAACAAATCCCGTGGGGTCCAATAGTAAATTTGACAACTTTTGAGATGGCCCCCTTAAAAATCGGGGTGGTAAACATTCGATATTTTAATCTTAAACCAATAAATATAGCAGTAAAACTTAACTATCGAAAAATTATTAAAATCCCTAGGGTAGAAATAATTAGACTCGGCCCCGTTAAGACAAAAGAAAAAGTCTTCACATCAAAGATAGATCACGTCGATGTTACAAAACCTTTTCATGATTTATTTGAAATTCCTTGCATTTCAGACACCTCAAAGAAAACCTAATTGAAAAATAAACGGATATTTTCTCTTCCAGAGAAATCAATACTACCAGTTGTAATAAAAGAATAAACAGGAATACCTGAAATATTTTGTCTTATAAACAATATTTTAAGAGAATGGGTGTGTACATATACAGTGTATTTTAAACGCATGATAAGACTAGTGTCTCCCTTTTTGTCTTTTGAATGCTGATTACAGTAAAAAAAAAACTCTTACATGTATTAATTGTAAATTTTGTAGAAAAGATAAACCAAGTAAAGTAATGTTTTCTTCTGATTTGCTTTATTTTATAAACAATTTTAAAGAATATGCACTTCAATCAATATAAATCAAATTTGCTGACAAGTTAAAAGGTGGGCTCAAAGAAATTTGCGTAACATCATTTTATTTCCTTTAACGATATGAAAAGTTACACGTAGAGATAGAAAGAAATAATTTTAAACCATACTTGAAAAAAAAATGCAATTATATAATGCAAAATTGTTCACAGGGACCATTATAAGATAAATAGACAGATGAAGGAGGCAGTCCAATATCTTATAGGATCAATAAGAAAGGGAAAATAACAAAAAGTGAACGATCTTAATAAAATAAAATAAAATCCTACAAATAATACAGATCATTGTACAGGACATAAATCATGGAATTCGAAAAATACAGAGATGGGATCAGGTATCTGGGAAAAGAAAACATCCTCATGTTGACAGTGATCGATATCAATAAAATACTACAAACAATAAAGATCAGTTTACAGGACATAAATCCTGGACTCCTGGAAAATCCAGGGATGGGATCAGGTGTATAGGAGAAAAAAGCATCCCATGTTGACCAGTGTCGTAGAACTTTACCACTATGTATTGATTTGGTGGTCAAAGCAAGTATAGGAACAAAATTATAAGTCAATCAATATTCTTTTCTATCATGTACATATGTATTATAATATATAATATTTGCTGTGTTTTTCTAGTAAGAAAACAGTGAAATTGATTTGAATACCATTTTTGTGTATACTCACGCGTAGAAATATACACAGAGAAACGTGCGCTAATATGACGTTACAATGAGGCTACAGAGAAGTTAGAAAAATGCAACAAAATAGGACAGCAAGAAATTCAAATATTGCTTATATTTTTATGCTTTAGGAGATGGTAAATGTAAATCTAAGGAATGTTTTTAAGCTTAGTGTGAATTATTGGTGTGTTAGCGCACCATGAAATATGCTTACATGAGTCTGTGTGATTCACCCACCAATAAATCACAAAAAATAATTAAAACATTCCTTAATTGATATAAAATATAATATAATGTTTTTTGATAATATAACACAATATTATATGAAAATTATATTATATAATAATGAAATAAATTGTAAACTTTTATCTATTTTTCTATTCATTTGATAATTGCTTGAGTTAAATTAAATTTTATGCGTCATATGCTTATCATATCAATGAAATTATGTAATATAATGCTATTTTCAGCCTTATCGGCCTAATTGTTTTAAACTAATTAAAACAATATCCTTGTGTATCCGACAATATCGGCGGAAAAACCAGCATTCAGATACATATATATAGAATTCGATTAGGTCCATTTTTTGATATTGCTCGTAAGAGAAAACAAAAACTGGGTAGAAATTTCAGCACCATGACAGTTCTACCTCCCTCTCAGCACCGCGACAGTTCTACCTCTCAAGACTATCCGACTAATGCGCAAGTGCACGTTCGAATGTCTCAAGACTCTGTCAATGTAAGCTCGTTTAATGAAAAGCAAGACCATACAGTAGTCACCCCAAAAGAATCGGATAAGAAAACGCTTCGAGGGGTTTCGTTAATGTTAGGTTTACTCATCTCCTTGGTATTGAACTTTACTTTAATTGTTCTCATTTCATGGACTTGCCTGAACATACAAAGTGTAAAAGTACATACCTCAAAAACGGAAGTTTGGACTGAGACCCCTTTTAACAATAGAAAAAACCAAAGTCACTGCTTAAAGTCTCAGGAAACCAACACGTTTTCATTCATTTGCAAACCTAGGAAATGCTTTTCCTGTCATGGACAGTTTACTAGATTATTTGCTGGTAAGAACCAGTTCTTCTGTCGCAAAATAGAGCTTTCCTTGCAATTCCTCACGAAGGAGGTAAGATTTTTTTTTTCTTGTTTTCAATTATTTGATTTGTGTACATTTCTTGATCGTGTTTCATGAAGAACATTTGCAATATTTTTTGCCTATATCCTTATCGAATGTTCATATGAGCTTTTCTGATCAAGTAAAAACCGGCGTCCCTCTTTAGCATTTTACATAAGAAATATCTTCCAGATTTAGAACAATTATATAAGTTATTACTATTCATATGTAATGGATATATGCCGAATATTGTTCTATATGTTATTTATCAGACTCTTTGAGGCCCGTTAGGGCCGAAAACTGTCTGATAATTTTACATATAGAATAGTATGAGGCATATATCTTACTTAAAACATTGCCATTTAAATGTCCAAAAGTTACCTGGAGGAGTCCGATAACAACACAATGGGAGTTTAGGCATCCATTTTTTTTTTACCCGTCTGATAAGTAGATAAAAGAAATGAGACAGTAAAAAAAAATGAGTGAACTCTTGTTTCATTTCATTCATTCTATGGCAGTCGCTTAGTTGAACAGGACAGGGGTCCGGTGGTGAAAGAATCTCTGGGGGAGCAATTTTATTTATCATGTGCATAAATTAACATTAATACCGACATAATTTTGGATGATATTCTAACCATCACTATGGAAAGTAAAAAATGCGGATTTTTACCCTGAAGTTTTAGTTTAGATATAAAAAGTTTGGAAATATTCTCAGGTTTTAAAAGAGTGGCCATCGGGGAATAAACATAAAATAAGGAGATGTGCATACTCTTTTGCATAAATGGATTTAAATTCGCTTATTCAAAGTGCTGTATCAAAAATTCTTTTAAAGAGTGGAAAGTATTAATTTTGTGGAAGGTTTAAACTTGGAATTTTTTTCCATGGATTTGCTATTTTGTAGCAATTCAATTTCCTTGCGTTTACTTTCCCTGAATTTTTTTTTCCTAACATTTTTATTGGGGGTTTCTAAAATATTTAACCTTACTTTCACTCTTTTTTTTGTTTTTTAAATACCGTCCGATTTTGTTATCAATGCCGTCCGATAATATGTTATCAGACTGGTAATTATTATTATCGGACGGCTACAGGTAAATTTTGAGACTGCAAGAACAACGGCATGACGTCACAGCAATGTTTAAATTATACATAAGCAACTTTTAGACATGTAGTTATTGTAGAACCAAGTTGTATCAAATTATGAAACCAACTGATTAAGAAGGAGCACAGCAAAGGGTCAAACTTTAAGTAAGGATTTATATGGAATTATCTTGGATAAATCTTCAAGAACAACACAGTTATGATAAGTTGATATTCACTCTTAGGTAGTGAATATTCAAATTTGTTTAAATTTCAGGTGGGTAGCGTGGGACAACAATGAGCGATCAGAGTTTGCATAGAAAAGCATAATGAAAAATCACAAAACAAGAAATTAGTAAATTGAAATGGAACCATCCTAAGTCTATATAAATTAAAATTTGCTGAGTAAATACTGAAGTTAATTCTCTTTTTCCTAGCCAATGAGCTCAGATAAACGATTTGACCTATGAGTCTCTTATTTTATCTTTAGATGATAACTGTTCAAAAGTTCTCAAAAAGAAAGAAGGTTCCCTATCATTATCGTGTCGATCTTACGTTAGGCCAAGGTATGTACATAAAATTCACAATCGCTTTTTTTTGGAAATAAAGATAAATACCTAATGGTTGTCTAAATTTCAGATGGGTTCGGAACACTGGTATTGGGCGGAAAGAGTACCAACTATATCATAGTAAATTCGGGTTGGTTCAGGTTATTAATACACTTTGTCGTACTGGCTGATAAAAACGTCTGTGCAAAACATTCCAAAAACTTTGTGCGGATTACCTCCGAAGATTCCTATTTTGGACGAAAAACGTTACTGCGAAAAGATTGGAAATGTCCCCGAGCTCTAGGAAAAGAAGGCGTGTTTCACCAATCTGTGGATCTACAGGAAACATTTAATTTGTCAAGAAGCGTCGTTTATTTTGAACTTTTGGATAGATCCCATTTGATCAAATTTCATTCGCAAACACATGCTGTGGTATTGATACAATTTAATCAGGAAACCAATTTATACTCGCACCCAGAGTTTCCACCTTTTGAGCACTGAGCAGTTTTTTTTTCATGCCAGCACCTACTGCGGCTTAATGATCTCATCCGCAAGACCGGTCTCCACGTCCACGTGAGATTCGAACCCGTGACGTCTGGATCATCGCCTTACTCCATGACACTAGATCAGCGCTCTATACACTGTGCCATAGTAAACCAATGTCATGACGATTTTATTCATATTTAATATTATATATTATAGTATCCTAACTTCAAAACTAATCCACATGATTAAGAAATGAGTCATTTCTATCTACATGTGTACTAAAAAAACAGATGTTATAGTTCCAATGCCTCCTGCTATGGAAATTGAGCAATATGGTATGCATGTATGATACGTGTATCACATATTTAACCCCTTCTAATACATGTCTTTAAATCATGCGCTATCTCTTGACTTTCGACAGAAAATATAAGTTTTTGGAACTTGTGCCCAATCCATTTTAATTAGAAATTACAATACAATATGTTTGAACAGTAAATATTGTTTTGAAAACACACCATTTTATTGTGTATTGTTTAACTAAAACACACACCATTTTATGTTGAAACTCCAAAGTTTTAAATGTACAAATGAATATTTCGTTCGAACCATGTTTCTTTTTCAAAAGACGTAAAAAAACAAGGGTATTTGTCCAAATCAACAAGCATTCTGACAATATAAGCTATAATGGTCCCTAACTTGCAAGTGAAATTTAAAACCCGTTTAAAATTAAAATGCCATAATTTAATCTGTAACTCTATTACAAATCATTAACCCCCTTCCCCGCAGTCACGCATTTTAACGCATATACCATTTCCTATTTTTGACGCAAAATCACGCATTTACCGTTTTCCCGCAATCACGCATTTTCACGCACTTTTAAAAGTTCATTAAATCTTCAATCTATTGCCAAATTCCAACTATTTCATACTTGCTTAATTTCATAAAATAAGAAAAATTATTTTCTTATTAAAATATTACGTCATGATATTACGATAAACTTTAAAGAAACTTTTACCCTGCTAGAAAGTGCTTGCGGGGAAATGGTAACATAATATTTATATGACTTGAGGATTCAGTTTATTTTTGCATAACAATTTTGTAAGTTGTAAAGTGTTAATCAGTTCAATATTTGCAAGCGTTTAGGGAGGAAAATTGGGAAAACCCCCTAAAAAGTGAAAATGTCGTAAGTCCTAGGATTTTTCTCATATTGCTATCATTCTGGATGCTGAGTTTAAATGGAAAAAATAAAAAAAAAAAAAAAAGTACATGACAACGGGTAACCAGGTATAAGCAATGTTACAACTCGAAATGTAAGAACAACACAAAATGTAATAAACCGGGACTCAAGATCATAACACACCCTCAGGTCATAAGCCATTCTTCTGTGAAGTAGTAGTTTTTGCGTTATTACATTCTGAGTTGATCTCGGCGTAAAATGTTATAACGCAAAATGTAACAAGTATTGTCCAAAAGGGACAAAATACCGTCGCTTGGTTTTTAGAGGTGCCAATTCATGAATATTTTATGGGTCTAAGAGAACAGAGAAATGCTAAAACATTTTAGCGCAAATGTAATTACTCATTATATTTTTTATGAATAAACCGAAGGTGCAGCCTAATTAGATAAAATAAAGACTAAATATACAGACTAGACACAAATGATGAGCTTCCAAAAATGACTGCGTCAAAGTCATGACGCACCCGCAGGTCATAAGCATTCTTTGTGTAAATAATGAACACTCCGTTTATCCATATGCAAGAAATGGACCAAGCACAAATTATGAACTTTTTCCTTTCAGTGACCTTAAACTTGCACAAATGATCTTGGGTCAAGGTCATTATACACCCTTAAGACATAGGCAATCTTTGTGTAAAACAGGAACTTACCAAGTTTTTCCATAAGAAAGATATGTACAAAACATGAATTATGAACTTTTTTCCTAACAATGACCTTGAACTTGCACAGATAACCCTGCATCAAGTGCATCATGACACACCCTTAGGTCATTAGAAATATTTGTGTGAAATAGGAATTCACCATCTTTATCCATAAACAAGATATGGACCGTACACGAATTATGGAAGTTTTCTTTTAGTTACCTTGAACTTAATTGACCTTGACTCAAGATCATAACACACCCTCAGGTCATAAGCCATTCTTTTGTGAAGTAGTAGTTTTTCCATAATAAAGATATGTACCAAACATAAATTATGAACTTTTTTTTTCAATGACCTTGAACTTGCACAAATGATCTTTGGTCAAGGTCAAAAAACACCCATAGGTCACGAGAAATATTTGTGCGAAACAGGGACTTACCAAGTATATCCATAAGAAAGATATGGACCGGGCACGAGTTATGAAATTTTTCTTCCAGTGACCTTGAACTTCTCCAAATAACCTTGGGTCAAGGTCATGACACACTCTTAAGTCATGAACTTTTTTTTAGGAAGTAGCAGATTCTAATGTTTCTCCATAAGAAAGATATGGACCGGACATCTTTACACAGACAGACTGACAAGCTGATTCCTAAATACCCCCCCCCCCTTCCAACTTCGTTTGCGGGGTTTATGATAAAACGATGTTTGGATTATTACATTTCGAGTTATTAATTACATTCTGCGTCGAGATTAACGTAGAACCTACGTCGTATGACATCATAACTAGTGATTGTGTTTAGCCTAGTGCTTGATCCATCATGACGTCATTATTAATTCAATGTCACTTTTACCGTACTTTACAGCCTCAATAACAAAATGTGTTTGTGAAACACTGATGCCCCCGTATGGCAACACAGCAAAGATAATGCTTTTCTTAAATGCAAATTCAATTAATAGGTACCAAAAGTAGGGTATTCTCAATGGAAAACAATTGTGAAATTTGAAAGTAAGCCAATGTTAAACTTTTTAAATAAGTACAAAAATCTCCAAGGTCAAAAGGTCAATATACTTAGCATCAAATGAAAGGCCTTGCTACATAGAATACTTATGTAGAGTAAGAAAGCCCTTGCCCTAACCGTACAGAAGTTATGGCCAACATTCAATTTTTTTAAAGGTAGGTCAAACTCCTAGGTTAAGGTCAAAGGGTCAAAATTTTTCTTATCAAATGAAAGGTCTTGTCATAAGAATCAAATATGTAAAGTATGAAAGCACTAGCCCTAACTCTTTATAAATTATGGTCAAGGTTTGCTTTTTAAAGTAGGTCAATCTCAAAGGTCAAGGTCAAAGGGTCAAAGTTCTTTATATCCAATGAAGGGACTTCTCACAAGGATTACATATATGAAGTACGAAAGCCCTTTCCCTTACCGTTCAAAAGAAATGGCCGAGGTTAAAGTTTTTTTTCCAAAGTACGGAAATCTACAAGTTCAAGGTCAAGGGGTCAAGGTTTTTGGTATCCAGTGAAAGGTCTTTTAACAAACATTACATGTGTGAAGTATAAATGTCCTGGTATCTACTGTTCAAAAGGTATGGCCAAAGTAAAAGTTTAAAATTTTCCTGTAAAAGTAGGTCAAACTCCAAGGTCAAGGTCAAAAGGTCAAATTTGGTGGTACCCAAAGAAAGGTCTTGTCACAAGGAATACACATCTGAAATATGAAAATCATAGCTCAACTAAATCAAAAGTTATGGGTAAGATTAAAGTTTTTGCGGACAAACAGACAAACAGAGAGACAGACAGACAGACAGACACGACAAAAACTATATCCCCCGAAACTTCGTTTACGGGGGCATAAAAATTGTAGGAAATAAAATATTTTGAAATTCACATAATCCAATTTAAAATCATCCCCAAATAATGTTAATTCAATATACGTGTCAATGCTGCAAGTTGTTTGTCTATTCAAACTAAACCATGTTGATGTTTATCGGTAATGTGTTTTAAATTTTCCACGTTCGTAATATCCTGCTGATTAATAATCCCTTGCAAGATATGGTGAAAAAGCGAGTCTAATTCTCATAAATAAACTTCCATGTAATATGCTAAGCAAGAATATAGAAGTTTTACATTCATAATTCATTAAGCAATTAATTGGTAAAAGTAAGTTTTGCCAAGAATCTTGGTATTAAGACGTTCACAGAGGTGTTGTAGCGAAGCGAACGACAACTCTGGGTAGAGATTGAAGATTTAAGTGTCATAGACTGTGTACATTTTGCGGTATATATCATGAAATGATGTGCATTCCTTCTCATAATTATTTGTTACTTATTCATGTACATGTATATATTTAATGGTTGGTGTTTGATTACAATTTTTCTAACAAATAGAATCATAATTATGTTTATCCTTTTGTTTTGTTCTTCTTTTGCATTTCTTTTCTTCGCGCACTATGTAATTGAAAGTTATACTCAACCTTACTGACATTTGCGTTCTTGTAATTTGCTTAATCTCGACGCAAAATGTAACAACTGTAATAATTCAAAAATCGTGTTATTGCATTTTGTATTATTACATTTTGCGTTGATCTGGACGCAAAATGTAATAATCCTAAAAAGTGTGCTGAACTTTTGCACTTTGCGTTATTACATTCTGATTTGATTTCGACGCAAAATGAAATAATCCCGGTTTATTACATTTGCGTTGTAATAAAGCAGGATACTTGACAAGCCGTTGTACAATCAAATTGCAGTAGGAAAAACTAGTAATGTAACTGCACTTCTCCTCATCTACATGTATTTCTATAGGCCTAGCCGACTTCCACGAAATCTAAATATAGTTTTTCAACTTTCTACGGCCGTATAGAGACATTTAAGTCATAAGACACGCTGTCAAATATGAAGTATTTAATTTAATCGCTCAAGTCATTTTAACACGGACATGCATGATAATAGTATGTATAGTTCTGGTACTGTTGGTAAAAAAGTTTCCTTTTGAATAAATAGCACATACTTAAAATCTATTTAGAACTATACGACGTGTTTCGTGTGTTTCTTTTCTTCTTTTTTTTTTTTTTGTGCTTCAGTTGATTTAACTCCGCCCATCAACCAATCATCTTCGCTAGCTATAGGTTTCTAGTACGCTACTCTTCTCGTGAAACCTTTTCCAACACTCAGAATGCTTGACAAGTATTTTCTGTGTTTTTGCTTAATAATTACAGATTGGATTGAAGGCAAAATAATTGGGTTTATAAATGATATTTTAATACGTAATAGCTAGTTTCTTTTCCAAGATGTTTGTAAGGTTTTAAGACATATTTTTCTTTCAATTTAGATTCAAACCCCAACAATCTAATTTAGAGAATCTGTGTTCCCCACCAAAAAAGAATAGCATGCGCAGATCCACAGTTGGGATTGCACTTTAAGAAGGACGGACGGGACCATAGAGAGTTATTAGATTGCAAAGGCTTACCACCACCACCACCCCCCCCCCACCCCCATGCCTTGAAAAAGCTTGAATGATTAATTTTAAGAAATGACAAACGATAGCGTGCAGGTTTGAATTCCATTTAAGCAAACATACTATTTTTTATTGTTTGTTGTTTCCTACTTTAATTCAGTTTCTTCAATTATAAACCCACATATAATCCATCTCTGAATAAAGTTATGGCGTAAACACGACCTACTCCTAGTTAAATCAAAATAAAATCAGTGTTATGAATAGAACTTTGTTTGTAAATATTTTAATTACTTGACCATATACATGTTTGTGTTGAAATATGTCCGGGCTACTTCGGAAGATCCAGATTCACATCTTCTTCCATATTTCAAAGAACTGAAAATTTTTACAGTTACATCTTGATGTTTACTTTTCAAATATGAATAATTCTCTCATTTTCTTTGCATTTCTGATTTAAAGAAACAAGCATTATTTTCATAATAACTTTTTTTTAAATCTATTCTTCTGATATATTTTTTGTCAAATTATTATAGATAATAATAAACTAGGACATACTAGTATTGAACACTTCGAATTCAAAGTCCAATAAGCTAATTCTATGTTATCCGCTTAAAGAAAAAATAACATATAGGATCTAGAGTGCGGTGAGGGAGGGGGTCGCGTTTTGAAAAGGACGACGGGGCCATAGGGAGTTATTTCATTCATCCCCACCCAAATACCTTGGGAAAATTAAAAATTGAATGATTAATTGTTAGAAATTAGAAACGATAGCTTGCATGTTTTTATTCCATTGAATCGACTAGTTCAGGATGTCAATGCACACATTTAGCATATTTTTTTTTATCGTTCGTTGTTTGATACAATTCAGGTTTTCAATCATAAACCCACATATAATCCATCTCTAAATAGACTTGTGGCGTAAAAACGACCTGCTCCTAGTTAAACCAAAATAAAATCAGTGTTATGAATAGAATTTTGTGAATATATTGCTTTTAAGTGTTTAACGCATGGCCAAAGTATATATTTCCTGAATTCAAGTGATATAACTTTTAAAATGGAGAGAATAAAAGCAGTTTTTAGCTCACCTGATCCGAAGGCTCAAGTGAGCTTTTCTGATCACATTTTGTCCGTCGTCCGTCTGTAAACTTTTCACATTTTCGACTTCTTCTCAAGATCCAGTTTTTTTCAGTTTCTTCACCCAGACCAATCTATTGGTACATGGGGTAACCAGGCCAATTTTATCTACACTTGGTACGAAGCATCCTCGGGTAAAGGGGAGTTTAAATTGTTAAAATCAAGAGCCAAGTCTTTCAAAAGGGGAGATAATCAAGAAAAGACAAAAATAGGGTGGGGTCATTAAAAAATCTCCTTTTCAAAGACTACTGGTTCAAAAAAGCTTAAACTCAATAGAAGCATTCTGGGGTAGTGTAGATTCTAAATTGTTCAAATCATGACCACTGAGGGTAGGGCAGGACCACAATAGGGAATCAAAGTTTTACATAGAAATATATAGGATCACTTTAAAAATCCTCAAGAACTACTGGGCCAGAAAAGCTGAAACTAATGTGGAAGCATCCTGGGGTAGTGTAGATTCTAAGTTGTTCCAATCATGACCCCCTGGGGTAGGGCGGGGCCACAATGGGGAATCAAAGTTTTACATAGAAATCTATCGGAAAATCTTTAAAAATCTTCTTCTCAAGAACTACTGCGCCAGTAAAGCTGAAACTTATGTGGAAGCAACTGTGTGTAGTGTAGATTTTAAATTGTCCAAATTATAACCCATGTGGTAGGGTTGGGTCACAATATGTATTACAAGGGGCAATTTGGTAAAGAACAACACGGCCTATGCTACTCAGGTGAGCGATGTGGCCCACGGGTCTCTTGTTTTTGATTACTTTTTCAATTTCGGAAATTTATAGTTCGAAACTATTGCATATTCTATAAACATTAATTGTGTGTGGGTAACATTGACATTTGCCTAAGCAATAGGAAACATCATGTCAGAAGAACAGATGTATCACAATGTCAAGCAAAACATATAAAGACTTTTAATTTCCATAAACTTCAACTTTTTAGACTTGTGAAAAGTTGCGTGATATCTCTCGTATTACAGTGCTACTGATTGTATTTGTCTTTGACCTTTTTCTCTGATTCTGTGGATAAAAAAATACCGTTTTTATGACCCCTTTCGAAGAAGGGAGGGCATATTGCTTTGCTGCTGTCTGTCGGTCTGTCGGTCCACTTAGTTTCCGTTTATTTTCTTCGCAATCCTTGCACATACTGAAATGAAATTTGATATACAGATATATCACATAAATATCTAGGTCAAGTTCTGGTTTGGGTACGATCGTACAATTTTTGACAGAGTTATGCCCCTAGGACTTAGAAAAATTTCAATTATTTGCAGTTTCCATTCATTTTCTTCGCAAAATATCCCCTTGCTTTCTCAAAATCGGGGAAAAAAATGAAAAGATAACCTTTTTTATGACATCAATTTCTTTTAATCAGTAATTTCTTTTCATGGCAAATTGACAAAAAAAAACATAGAAACTTTTAATGAAGTTAAGAGAAAATAGTGGAAGATACAAGTATCTCTTCAGAATTATATATTCATAATCCAAATCTATCTCAAATAATATAATTGAAAAAATTTTTGGAGAAAAGAAGTTCACAAAATTAGCATTGTGAATTGTCAACATTGCTACTAAGTACGAAATTATAACAATAATTTTTACGAGGAAGAAATACTGTAAATCTTGCATATGAATTCATAGGAAATAAATAATTTCCTTTTTCTCATCAATGCATTTCATGTTTATCATATCATTAGAATTATTACGCCTAAAAATATACGCGTCACTGGATATTTGTGGCCATTTTTGTTAACAGTGAAAACCAAATTATATTTTTTTTTTTTAAAAGGAAACCCCACAGCATATGAACATAGTATATAAAACATTTTCATAGAAAACTTTTCTATGTGCCTTTGGTTTCAGGAAGGTAACAAGGTTAAAATTTCACCAGATTGTCGTGTGTTGCCACCTTTGTGACGTTTAATAATTTGTTTGAAATTCTCAAAAGTATTATTAACAGTGACGTATAATTTTTAGCAGACAGAAAATATCAAGATGAGAAATAAACCAATTTTATAAAGGGAGATAATCCAAATTTACAGTAATTACCACTTAGAGTTAACAGAAAAATCATGAAAATGGGTCTGAAAACGCCACTGGCTTGACCGAACTAGGGAAAGTTCAGACCCATAAAGGAAAAACATGACATCAAGCTACTTTTCTACCCCATACAGCTACCCCACTAACGTGCAAGTGCACAATCCAGTTTCCATCTACCCTGTAAGTGCGTTAAATGAAATGCAAAACCATACAATTGTCATACCAAACGTATCTAGCAGAAAAACGTGTAGAGGGGTTTGGTTAAAAATGTATTTACTAGTTTCCATTGTGTTTCATTTGATTTCTGGTGGTCTCATCACTTGGACCCTCTTAATATTTTACAAAACCCAAAGAGAAGTCTGGACAAAGCCTGTGTTTGAAAAGGGACAACCCCAATCTTTATCCCAAAAGTTTCCACGGACCAATTCTTCTTCGGTCATTTGCATGACCGGAAAACGTGTTTTGTTTCAAGGAGAGTTTTCAAGAATTCTAGCTGGAAAGAATGAATTCTTTTGTAGGAATATTGAGCTCTCCTTGGAATTGCTTGCTCAAGAGGTAAGAATTTTGTATTAATATTTTTTTCTTATTCTCTTCTTTTGTACTGCTTTTTTCATGATTTTTTCCCGTTATGCAGTGGGTAATTATACACATAAACAATTTGATTTTTTTAAATTTTAGATGTTAACAGCTGAAAAGTTCTCAAAGAAAAGGAAATTCTCCTTTCATTCGTATAATGTCGAACTGAGTTTATTATCTGGAGACAAACGTATGTATTTAAAAGAAAACGTATGTATACCCTAACAAAAAAAATACTATACTTTACTATACTTAACTATAGTTAAATATAGTTCATTATAGTTTACTATAGTTTACTATAGTTTAGTATCAAAGTTTTCGCCAAAGTTTTTCAATGTGTCAAAGTTTTTGTCAAAGTTTTTCAAAGTGTCAAAGTTTTCGCCAAAGTTTTTCAAAGTGTCAAAGTTTTCGCCAAAGTTTTTCAAAGTGTCAAAGTTTTCGCCAAAGTTTTCAAGGTGTCAAAGTTTTTGTCAATGTTTTTCAAAGTGTCAAAGTTTTCGCCAAAGTTTTTCAAAGTGTCAAAGTTTTCGCCAAAGTTTTTCAAAGTGTCAAAGTTTTCGAAAATGTTTTCAAAGTGTCAATGTTTTTGTTAAAGTGTCAAAGTTTTCGTCAAAGTTTTTCAAAGTGTCAAAGTTTTAGCAAAGATTTTCAAAGTGTCAAAGTTTTCGCCAAAGTTTCTCAAAGTTTTAAAGTTTTCGCCAAAGTTTTTCAAAGTGTCAAAGTTTTAGCCAAAGATTTTCAAAGTGTCAAAGTTATAACTATAGTAAATAAAAGTTTTCAAAGTGTCAAAGTTATAATTATAGTTAACTATAGTAAACTAAAGTTAACTATAGTTAACTATAGTATTTTTTGTTAGGGTATAATAGAATAACAATCATAATACAATGTATCTTTTATGTAATCGTTTTCAAAAAAAGTGTGGTTGACTTCTTCCAACCGACCAATTAAAATGACCAAACTCAAATCTTATTCAACTTCTAGGAAACAGTTATTTTTACATGCATTACGGAGAATATATTTTGAACAACCAGCAGTGATGTCGAAAATTTCTAGAGAATTTCAATCCCCAAGAAATCACTATTTTAAAGCTGGCCTCATTTGTATATTTCTTGGGTACTAAAAACAAATATCCTTTTTAATTTCAGATGACTTTGAAACACTGCCACTTATTAAAGTGAATGATATATATGGAAAATTTATTACAAAAATTATCATAGGAAATCCGGGTTGGTTCAAGATAATCGTCGATTTGACCAAAAAGGCTGGTAGAAATGTTTGTACCAATCGCTCCAAAAACTTTGTCCGGGTTACATGCGAGGACCCATATTTAGGACGAAGGACGTTATTGCGAAAAGAATGGTCATGCTCCGCGGAGATAGAAGAGCGTTTGATTCAACCAGTGAAACTAGGAGAGATCTTCAAATTATCAAAAGGAAGTATCCTTTATGTAGAGGTTTTCAATAGAACCCATCTGTATAAAGATGTAAATTCGAATTATGTGGGATTGGTAGAAATTTAGCTGGACAACATTTATATTATTCTACTTTGATTGATAGAACACGATGTGTTTCAGAAACACTGATGCCCCTGCATGGTAGCTTATAGCGAGGGTTGAAGTTTCTTAAATGTAAGCCAAACTCCAAGTTTAAGGATAAAAGGTCAAAATTGTTGATATCCAAAGGAATAAGGTCTTGTCACAAAGAATGCATCTGTGAAATACGAAAGCCCTTATACATATGTACTTCTGTAGATCATTATATGTTCGTGACTCCTTATTTTCGCGAGACTGTTTTTGACGCTTTAGTAGCGAGACAAAATTTTCACGAATTTGAGCTATTGCTCTTTTTAATCTTAAGGGAAATGATATACGCGAAAATGATTATTTCGCGAGAACATGCTCTTGCGATGCATGTTTTCCGCGAAAATAAAGTTCTCGCAAATAAAAGTGATTTACAGTAACTGTTCAAAATCTATGACCAAGTTTTTTAAGTGGGTCAAACTCTAAGTCCAAGGTATAAAATATTTATACCCATTGAAAGGTCTATATAATATGTGAAGTATGAATTCAAAATTCTACACTAATTATTAAAAAGTCGAGGCCAAGGTAAAATTTTGATTTATGGTAAAAGTGTGTCAAAATTCAAGGTCAAGGTCACTATGTCAAATTTGGTGGTACCCAAAGAAAGGTCTTATCAAGAAAAATACTCCTGTGAAATATGAAATCCATAGCCCCACCAACTCAAATGTTATGGACAAGGTTTTTGCTGAAAATGAGAAACAGATAAATAGGCAGACGGAAGGAACTGCCAAAAACTATATATTCCGAATATTCGATTGTGGGAGCCAAAAAAAAAATAAAATAAAAACAGACATATTAACATTAGCTAAAATAGTTTCAATTTTTACTTCAAAGTATGTCGGCAAATACCATTTAAAGAGATTTATGTGGGATATGCTGTGCTTTAAATCTTTTTTTATATTGGAAACATTTCTCTAAATCTCTTACTGACTGGCATTGTTTTTTTATTTGATGTCGTGTGTTCTTGATTCGTCATTTTTTTTTTTATATAACATGGAATGACTTGTTCTGGGCTTTGTTGTGAAAGTGAAAATTAAAAATTGTTCAGTCCATAACATTTATTATTATCGACTTCGTTATCATTTATTATCATCATTTCAACCAAAACATGGGCCACAATGTTTTGTTTTTTTTTTAATTTTCAATATTTTTTCTAAATGTTGTCTATTTTTTCTATATTTTGTCTATTGAAACACGTGTTTAAATATCTATATTTATTGTGTATTCAAAGTAAATATCTGAGTTTGTTCCAATCTTTTTACGATTTGTTATTTTCAAGAAACCTTTAAATCCATTATGTATGGAAAAAATTGAGCACAAATGAATTTTCCTTTACATTTCCTGTCAAATAAAAAATATGACTAACGTGCAGCTTCATAAATTCTTTAATGTTTTTTTTTCTAAATACGAGGGTCGTTCGAAAAGTTCGTGGACGATGTCAATCTTATATTTCTCACTAGAAATTTTAAATAAGTACAATATAATATGTAAAAATGTTTGTGTTTTTTTATGTGTGAAATTTCAATCCATTCGATTTAACAGAAATCAATTTTCTTCATTAAAAGATCAACATGTCTTGTACCCGAAGAGCACACTTAAGGACAATGTAACATCAAAACATAGCGTCAGGAATTTCTATAAAAAAATAAATAAAATAAAATAAAATTATGCCTATACATTTCACACAGTATAATCCAATGCCCACTCATTAAATCCTCTTTTTAATACTTGACATTCATTTTTTTAAGAATTGCTCTCGTTGTATAATTTTCTATGGCAAGATTTTAACTTCTTTTATTTTTTAACTCTTCTTTCACATGATAAGCAGCTCTGAAGCGCCTTGACATTCCAACTTTTAGACGGAAATTTTAAGTGGAAATTTTAGCGAGACGCTTTAGCGATTTCTACCTAAAATCTGGTATTTTATTTTTAGCCAGAAGTAATTTTAGCGATTTTAAAATGCTTACTAAATAAGCTATTACAAATAATACGCAATGAATTTTTAGCGATATTCAATTTTAGCGATGTCAGCACCCTCGCTAATAATGCCAAAATTAAAGCCTCGCTAAAAATTCTACTTATACGGTATAATGATTTTATTGTCGTATGGTACATAATAAGGGGCCATAAGGGGCCAGAATGTTAAATCTTTGACACTCTATATCTCAAAAGTGGGAAATATTTTGATAAGTAATATTGAACAAATGATGTTCAAAAAAATATTCTGTACAATATGCAACCTTTCATTTTTAGAGTCCCCATTAAGGAGTTGAAGGATTGGTCCTTAAATATTTCTTTTGCAAATAACTCGAAAACGAAAAAGAATATCTGAATAGTTGCTGAACAAAAAGTGTTCAAAATCCTAAGAGCTTTAAAATAACATCCAGAAAAAAGGGCTAGACACTCAAATTAGGGGCCAAGAGGGGCAAAAGGTCTCTAATCGAAAACTCTTTATCAGTTAATATTTTGTAATACATTTCTGAAGCAAAAATGTTTATCTCAACAATCTACAACTATATATTATGATTTTTATGTTGTATGGTACATAATTAGGGGCCATAAGGGGCCAGAATGCTAAATATTTGAGGTTTTATATCTCAGAGGTGGGAAATATTTTGATAAGTAATATTGAACAAAAGATATTCAAAATAATGTTCTGAACAATATGCAACCTTTCATTTATCGCTAAACGTCCCCACTAAGGAGTTGAAGGACTGGCCCCTAAATATTTCTTTTGCAAATAACTCGAAAACGAAAGAGAATCTCTGAATAGTTGTTGCACAAAAAGTGTTCAAAATCAGGAGAGGTTTAAGGTAAAATCCAGAAAAAGGGGCTAGACACTAAAATTAAGGTCCGAAAGGGGTAAAAAAAATCTTCAATCAATAACACTTTAGAAGTCAATATTTTGTTCTACATTACTGAAGCAAAATTGTTGATCTCAACGATCTACAGCTATATATAATGATTTTAATGTCGCATGTTACATACTTAGGGGCCACAAGGGGTCAAAATGCTAAATCTTTGATGTTTTATATCTCAAAAGTCGGGAATATTTTGATAAGTAATATTGAACAAAAGAAATTCAAAATAAAGTTTTGAGCAATATGCAAATTATAATTTTTTGCTAAACGTCCCCATTAAGGAGTTGATGGGTTTGCCCCTAAATATTTCTTTTGCAAATAACTCAAAAAGGAAAAAGAATCTCTGAATAGTTGTTCAACAAAAAATTATGAAAATCCTAAGAGCTTTAAGATGAAACGAAGAAAAAAGGGATGATCCCTAATAGTAGGGGCCGTGAGGGGCCAAAAGTAGGATATTACGAACGTGGAAAATTTAAAATGCATTGCCGATAAATATTTACATTATTTAGTTTTTATAGAAAATCAACTTGCAGCATTAACACATATATAGAAATGTAAATGTGTTTATTTTTTTATGGACAATTTTAAACAACATTTGAAAAAGAAATCACGGCCCTCCGCTTCCGTTCTACTTTTTAGACGTTGACAGAGGTATAAGTGGAACGATAACTCTGGGCAGAGATTGACGATTTATTTGAAGGCCGATAAGCTGCCGGCGCACGAACAAAATACGGAATAATATACGCATAGAACTATTACATTTGCTTTGATTTATTTAGTACTACATAAAACAGTAAACTCAAATTTCAATCAGTGTAACCAAAATCAAAACCTAAATAATATCGGTATGTCCAAATTTCATATAAATAACAGTAGAAACAGAGGATTGGTGTCAAGATTTTCAAAGTGTTGTTGGGATTGAGTTTGATGAAAATGACGTCGCCAAACGTTACCCGGTGCACAGAGATGTAATAAATTGTTTTGGATATGGTCTATATACATCAGAGACGGGAAAAAGGAGTACAGAAGTGACATTACATACTAGATTTCAATAGAGAAGTTATTTTTAAATGGCATGAAATTTAATGAGAGTTGTTTCTCTATACCGAAAATAGTTACACCATGAAAGAAGTAGTGTGCTG
>NW_026923559.1:0-22316 GCF_032062105.1 Saccostrea cuccullata | reverse complement strand
TACGAGGTAGAGCAGGAGAGGGAACCAGACTGGCCTGTTTGTTTACATTCAGCTGCGCGGTACCAGATTAATTCTGATTCTGACAAAATTGGACCGTGGTATTAGGATTGAAAAATTCACTGTCAGTGTCTTATCATTTATATTGATAGTTTTAAAATAATTTTTTCATCAGAATATAAACGTGATTCATGTAAGAAATCCATTCTACTCTGTAAATCAGCCCGGCTCCCTGTACTTCTGAGTACTTTGATTTTTACATTTGAAATACATTGATTATAAGATATCATAGATACTTGTAACAGGTTATGATAATATTTAATAATATCAACGTTTATAGGTATATTCACATGTATATTTTAGATGTAATGAGTAATTGTTTGATTTTAATTGAAAAGAAAAAATACAATTTTTAATTTCTCAGTACTTACGAAAAATTTTTAACACTCATTATAATTAATTTATAATTTGAATTTTAAAAGGGTAAAAATATATTGTGGTATGATTAAATATAACGTAAGTTTATCTTTGATTTAATAAAAACAAGAATCGGTTAAAGCAACCATTGAATAAAAGCACACCCTGTTACACTTAGATTGTAACCAGTTGAACAGTGTTGAATAATTTAGTACACTGCCTTTGTCTATATAAATGGCATGATCACTATACAAATATTAATACTTATTAATTTTTATAAATAAACACATTGAATGTGTTTGATTTTTATCTGATCCTTTAAGTTGAAAAGAAATGCACAATTTACCGGTGGAAAGTTGAAAATATCGTTTCATGCTTGAAAACAGAGGAAATTCAGGTTAAAAGACGATGGTGGTGTTCTTCATATTACCTACAGATTTATTGAACAGTTATATTGTTTATATCTTGTTCTCCTAGGGAATAATGCCTTGTATGTACGTTGAAATATTTGGTCTTTACCTTCTCAAAACATGTATATGCAAAAATGCTGGGGATGGGGTAAAATTAGTGCAACCAAACGGGCTGATGCAGAGTAAAGTTTTTACGTCCGCTCCCGATTTAGTGCGTCTCGGGCGTGCGGGCGGACGGGAATTTCGTACACTGCTCTGTAGTATCTTTTATAACAAGCTCACCGGGATATATCGTGTCGACATATGCATGGTAAAAAAATGAAATATATGAAGATAAAGAACAATAAACATTCAAGCTCAGAAGTCCATTAAACAATACAAAATTGGAGCAGAACGAACACGGACCTCCAAACTGAGTATTATCAGGTGCCATGGAGGAGTGAGCAACCGCTGCATTTTCCATGAATGGTAATTGTTAATTGATAATACGTTGTCGATGTCAACTTGAAAGGCCGCAGTGAGTATCTTCATTTTGTCATGACTAAGATTTTGAATAAAATATGCTTCAATTGAATGCGAAAAAGTCCTCTAGTGACGGGGCACAATTGACACCCAAATGGAATTCCAACAGATTTTTGGAAGACTAGGCTCCAAGACCATAAACCAAGAATAGACTTAAGTCAAAATTTCAAACTATTATAATTTTTTGAATTATTTTGATATTGAAACAAAATTTTCATCATATATTTGAATTGAAATATTACACAACATTAAATAAAACTCAAGATATTAAAAATCAAATTTTGACTTCAGTTTCTTCTCAGTTTATGGTCTTGGGGCCTGGACTCCAAAAACCACATACTCAATTTGTGTGTACAATCAGAATGTTTTTTTTTTTTTTTGAACAAATAAAAACCAATGTATTGTAAATAGTTGAAAAATTAATAGGAGTTGTTGGTATGACCATGATATATACATTTTCTTAATATTAGAAGCATTGAATTATTATATGAATATTGCAGGTAGTTGAGTGAAACGTTGAAAAATTTCTCCCCAAGAAAACCATTGTCAACAGAGGTGCAGCGAGGTTTTCCAGGGGTGACAATTTTCAATGTTATACACTCAACTACATGCAATATTTATTATATATTATACGAATGTTTTATACAAATACATGGGTGATTCCACAAATTTGAGGCAAATTGTGTCACTCATGAAAAACACTCTAATATTCCTGTTAAATATAACAAAATTTCCCTGATTTTGTTCTAAATATTAAATAAAAAGATATTCTTTTTTGTATTGATGTGCAAAAATGTTAAAGTTTGATTTTAATAATGAAAAATAATGTCACTGTATCATGTATCAATGACGTATATCAGTGTCCCTATGATAGACTTTCCACTTTCTGTGGGTTTTTTGACGCATCTAATTTTTGTTTTTTAGTTTTATTTGTCTTATTTATTCTAATACATTTCTCCTAAGTATGTTTCTTTTTTTATTCAGTAGGTTTTTTGACCATACTACTAAAATTTTGTTGTATATTTTTGTGTCACTTAATATTTCGTCATGACCGAAACGATTGTGCAATCTGCTATTTAAAATAGAGTTACTGCCCTTTGAATTATTACTCTCCATAAAAGAAGGCTTATAAACCACTAAAAGTTTTGATGGCAGGAAAGGGTGCAAAACACAGTTTTATGTATGACGTTATCAGGACGTTACTTGTTGAGGGACATGCAAAACTGACCCCTATAAAAAAATAAAATGGAGGCTTGTTACATAGACTTCTGCATATCAATGGAAAGATAAAATTGTGAATTTTGTAAATATCCAACTATAATACATTCATCAATTACTACTAGGGGGTATTTGACACCTGAAATAAGGGGGATATTGGGTTGTTTACCCATCCATTTTCAGTGCACCTATGCATTTTTAACCCCCCTGCTCAACAAAAACAGAAAAAATCAGACAAAATAAGTTGCATGCATTTCACAGAACAAGTCCTAAGGTTTTCTTTTAGTGTGCTTTCAGGGTACATTTTCCACCTCTTGAAAGAGCTACATTACCTGCTAAGTGACTCATGCAATTCTGCACATGTGAAAACTGGATGTTTTGGGAGTTATCTCCCCCTATTAAAAAGTCTCACAATTTTTTTTTTCTAAAAATGAATGCACATTTTTTTCTTTAAATATTAAGATAAGACTCTACTTTATGCGAATAAAAACAAAAAAGATGCAGTTTTCATCTAGACTCCTATAAATAGCAGGAAAATCCCTACCCAGCATGCTTCTCTCTGGGAAAAACCCCCTGGATTTTATACGAAACTGTGTTTAGCTACCTTAAAGGAAATAATTTTTTTTTGCAATTCACTTTTTTGTATTTAGGTGCAAAGAGGACAGAATTCCAAACATTTTGGTGCACAAATTGTTGAATTTGGTCCAGAATTGGGCAAGTTATTGTAAATTTAGTATTACATGTCTACGACATTAGTCGACGCATAAAACAGGACTTCGAAGAGAAATTCAAACCTAACCGAATCAGCTCACACAATAATTTTATTTTTCTTCAATTTAAAAAACACAAAGTATGAAATATACAGTATTTGAATATCAATAAAATGTTACATTATAATTTTTTTAAAAAGCTGCCAAACAATTTTTACAGATATTGCTGGTTTCTGTATAAACAAGGGGGGGGGGTCTAATTGGAAATAGTCACTGTCTTAAATCAGAAGATTGCCTAAAACATCTGGATGGTGTCACCCTAACTAGATACTCAATAGGTCTATGTCACATGTATATCTATACAGAAGATACATATTCTCATTTGCGATCAATTAAGTTGAAGGTCATGACCTTGCGAAGCTTCCATTATTGACATGACGTCACACTTTGATGTCACAATGCTGTTGCGTCATAATGTAAAATAACAACTTTAGCCCCTGAATCCTTATCATATGTATAAATTCTATGGAACATGTATCTAATAGGCATTATGCCTTACACAGTGTCAACCTGAGATTATATTGTATGGTTTACTACATAATTTAAAAGAAATAAAGCAATTTTCTATGAACTTACAGGCAAATAAATGTGGGAAATGTCATCAAATGCTACTCCTTAAGGGTGCAAAACACAGTTTTATGTATGACGTTATCAGGACGTTACTTGTTGAGGGACATGCAAAACTGACCCCTATAAAAAAATAAAATGGAGGCTTGTTACATAGACTTCTGCATATCAATGGAAAGATAAAATTGTGAATTTTGTAAATATCCAACTATAATACATTCATCAATTACTACTAGGGGGTATTTGACACCTGAAATAAGGGGGATATTGGGTTGTTTACCCATCCATTTTCAGTGCACCTATGCATTTTTAACCCCCCTGCTCAACAAAAACAGAAAAAATCAGACAAAATAAGTTGCATGCATTTCACAGAACAAGTCCTAAGGTTTTCTTTTAGTGTGCTTTCAGGGTACATTTTCCACCTCTTGAAAGAGCTACATTACCTGCTAAGTGACTCATGCAATTCTGCACATGTGAAAACTGGATGTTTTGGGAGTTATCTCCCCCTATTAAAAAGTCTCACAATTTTTTTTTTCTAAAAATGAATGCACATTTTTTTCTTTAAATATTAAGATAAGACTCTACTTTATGCGAATAAAAACAAAAAAGATGCAGTTTTCATCTAGACTCCTATAAATAGCAGGAAAATCCCTACCCAGCATGCTTCTCTCTGGGAAAAACCCCCTGGATTTTATACGAAACTGTGTTTAGCTACCAAAGGAACAGTGTAGGTCAAAAGGTTTAGAAGGGAAATCCCGTTGTAAGTATCTTTTTTTATTAGTTCCTTTATGGTTGATCATGACCGAATGTTCTAAAACACGATAATACAAATATTTCACATAGTAAACTTGTTCCAAACGGCTTTATTTAATGTTTCTGCAATGTTATGTACATCATTGCACCATCCATATAGTACGTATGGTGTGCTGATCAGGTAATAACTCAATTTATGTCATGACCAAAACTGTCATTTACCGCAACTTAATATTTTGTGGTCATGACAATAGTTACTATTTTCAACTCAAACTTTTTATCATTTATCAATTTTGCTAAAACAACAGCATATATCATTAAATATTTTAAACTATCAACATTATAATTGATTTTTTATTTAATAAAGCATAAAACAATTGATTTTTTTAGTGTTTCGTAAAGAGTTGGACTTGACAGACAAAAATCATGCATGATTAGACCGTTTAATTTATTTGATGTTACATTGTTTTTTATTTTTATTTTTATTGGTGTTTTGGTGTTTTTATTTTAGAATTATTCATTGACATTTTTATATGTATAATAAAGCAATGTCATGACCAAAAATTTGATGTCATGACCGAAAATTTTAGTCATATGAGTCTTTCGTGCAAATAAAATTACATGCTATTAATTATTAGTAAAAAATAAGCCTTAGTGATATAATTTACTTCATTTTATGCCTGTTACTTCCTAAAACGTATTAATATTTGTTTTTTACAACACAAAAATTGATTTTGTAATTACACAAATAGCATATTTTTACATCTGGCGATTTATTTGGCCCTCCACAGAATAGAACGTATTCCAAAATTCTACAACTTCTATTATATTAACAGAGTATTAATTTTCTTTTCATTTTCTTTTCATTGGTTAAAAAAAATATTTCTTTTCAATATATAGAAAAATAGAAACTGCATGTTTTTATATCGTTGCGGTCATGACCAAAGCATAAAAATATTGATTTTACTTCTTAAATATAATAAAATCTGTTTTCTTTGACTTGTGACTATCGTTAAAATTAAAGAGCATATGTATTACAAAGCTCATTGAACCATGTTGGGCAGAGAAAGAAGAAAGAGCAATATTAACTTCTTCACTTATGAAAATTGTCTCAAATTTGTGGAATCACCCACATACGACAGTGAACAGTGCGGCATAAATTCTGCGCAGTCAACATTTTTTTGGAATATTACCCGTCGTTAAGCAATGTTGACTGGTGCTACACTGGAGGGCGTGGTTTCTTTATTCAGTGGGTAACGTTGTTTTTAACAAATGTCTCTCGACAAATCAGATTCAACTAATTTACATGAAAGTATAATATTGATTTTTAACATATGTTTCTCCACGAATCAGATTCAACCAATTTTCATGGAACTATTGAATTATAACTCAAGAAACCAGTCCATGCAAAAGATACACCAATAAAAATGCAATTATATATATATTTATTTAAACAATGGAAAAACAAGTAAATAGAAGTTAGGCAATAATAAATAAATTGCTAGATTCTCATCCGATTTTTTTTAAAAATCGGGGCGGGCGGGCGGCTTTTATTTTATATTTTTTATTTTTTCAATTTTGCAGATTTTTTATTGACCTAGTCAATCGGTCTAATTTTATCTACAATACCTGAATAAAAGACACAGTAAAGGTTCCATTATCTCTTACTTCACATCATCACCAATCTTTTCAACCAATGACCCTTGTTTAAAATATATACGCATGTATTACAGCAATTACCATCTTTTCAGCTGTCAAAATCATGTTGACATTCGCGGGATTTAAAACGAAAGTAGAATGATAGATGAATACCGATCCCGATCAGAATTAAGACGAAGAAAAACAGAAATAAAAAAAATCGAGGCGGGGGTTTAAAATCAGGGCGGGCGGGGATGAGAATCTAGGAATATTTTTATTATGGCGTAGTAATTCTGACTGGTAACCATCTCTTCTGAAATATAACAGCTTTCATCATCCACAAACAAACTCTTATTTGAAACTCAAAGAATGTCCTCAGTTTTCAAGTCTCAACATTCTAACAATGGAAGAATTTTTGCTATTTTGTAAAGCACAATCTAAATTTACAAATACTAAGATGTCATCTTTGCCCATAAGGTTTTCGGATTAACCTCTCGCCTTACAAACCATAGATTTTAATTTTAACAAAAAACTTATTGAATAATTATAATCTTCCATATAGATTGTACATAAAAGCTAGCTGCAGAACTGTAGCTCTCCGAATAAATATATATTGATAGATCTCCGGTCTATCTATCAATATATATTTCTTTTTGGAAAGCTACCTAGTTCTACAGCTATTCCCAGACATGTTGCACAATGTTGATAATACCGTATACCACCTCTGCCCCTATAAGTGCCCCTAGCATTTTTTTCAATTGTCAGGAAATAAGGGCCCCCTATACAGTGATTAAAATCATCTAGAATCATTTCAAAAGTCTGCCAACATTTGAAGAAAGTGAAAATGTACCTTGTCTATTATCCAATATCTCGGTGGATAATGAATCATTTAGCATAATTTGGATGGATTATCTTCACTTAAAGTAATTAAGTTAAACATTATTTTAGCAGTTCTTTGAATTTATTTTAAACAGATTTTTTAATGTTAGAATATGACATTAAATATTATAAAGAGAATACCAAAATAAATGCCCCATTTTCGCAATTTTCTAAGCACCCGGGCTGGTTAATAGGGATTATACGATATGCATAAAACATGTAAATTAACACAATTTAATTCTGCACAGGAAATATTTAAAATGATTTCTAAAAAAAATGTCATATAAAATTTTTACCTGTGGAGAAGTTTTAAAGGTATCCACATGAAACAGGAACAGTTTCCGAGGGACAAATAAATCTTCTTCTTCCTCCTTTTCTAAGTCTGATTTGTTGTCTTTGTTCAAATTCTATAAAACATGGAACTCTTTCATTAGGTATTTGACAGAAATATTTTATTTTGTTTTGTTTGATTTTAATTTTAATTCTAGAAAAAGAAAATTATTTAGTCATTTTTAAAATTAGGTACTTGACAGAAATATCTAATTTTGTTTTGTTTGATTTTAATTTTGGATTTTCTAAATTTAAATTATTTATTTTGGAAAATTTATTAGATTTTTTTCTATATAAAAGTCAAATGTTTAGTATGATATTTTACAAACATAAACACTAGATACATGTATAACTGCTAAATTAAGGCCTTCTTATACATGTATTTGTTTGCACTCTAAAAAATTATGTTGCTAGGTAAATGAAAATGAAAATAACTCCCCCCCCCCCCCCAACACCAGTGCTGAATTTTTAAAATCATTTTTGTTATATAAATTTTTAAAAAATGATACGTTCCTGGGGGTAAAAAAAATAAATGGAACATTTTTTTAGCCAGTCATTTAAATTGGAACAGGGCAACCACACAATATTTTAAAAATGGTCTAAATTACTTACTTTAAGCTCTTTAAGCATTGCTGACTTCAGTGCCTTTAGAATTTGGAACTGCTTTTCTTCTAAATTTCGTTTGGTCAAAACTGTCTGTTAAAAAAATGAAAAAATACATATTTAAATTTTGAAAAGATAAAGAAGCAAATGGTAAAACTTACAAAATAATACCACAATTAATCTTTTTCTATAGTAATTTCTAATTTCATTTCTATGGTCCACAAATTTTGATGACACCACCTACAATTCATTTTTTTCTTTTTGAAATTATGATTTCTTAACAAGTTTGTTTATTTCAATCTTACACAATAGGTAAATACACTGTATTACAATTGATTTTTACCATTTTAACAATGAAAGGAGGTTTACCTTTAGCTCTTTTAGCATCTTCCACATAACTTCCTGTTGTTTTCTGAACTGTGCATCTTCAGAATGCTTCTTAGTCAAAACTACCTGTAAGAAAATTTTTAATAAAATTAATGTAACTTATAGCAAACAAACAAAACAAGACAGGATCATTAAAATATATAACCCATGTATGTAAATATGTTTAATATAATGCATATGTAGGGAGAGGGCTTTAAAATTAAGACTTTTGCCCATAATTTAAAGTATAAGCAATAAAATATGTTCAAATCAAATCAAAATATAAAAAAAAAAAATACTCAAAAAATACAAGACTATATAGTAAGGTAAGTTATGGATAAACAATGAAAACTTACCATCAGCTCTTTGTGTATGGCTTGCTTCTTTTCTTCTCTTGCAATCCTTCCTTCAAAATCCATTAATGCCACAACCTAAAAATCAAAATTTATCAAAAACTCTTTTTACTTAGCCTTTGGTAAAATTGTTAATTATCACCATTTTTGGAAACCATTAAAGGTACATGTATATAACATTTGGTGTCTTTACCTTAAGCTCTTTTAACAATTCCGACATGATTTTCTTCTGATGGTAGATTTTTATTTTGTCCTGATCTCTCCTAGTCAAAATTGCCTGGATAATAAAATAATAAAAAAAGATCAATTTTTTATATCATAAACATTTAATCATGAAAATTATTGGCTATAAGAAGAAGGTACAGTTTGGTCTGTATTGTGCCCTTAAATTTTATTTTCTTAAAAAGTTAATAAAATTGAGAACATAATGCATAACAAGAAAATTTTGGCCACAGCTCACCTGAAGCATTGTGGCTTGGAAAAGGTAGAAAATTGGTTTTTATTGAAAAGTTTTAATCCAAAAGAAGTCCCATGACCAATCATGGCTTTAATGCAGAAAATGATTTTTAAAGAATTTTTCACATATTTCATGTAAAACTTTTGTGTATGTGCATCTGCCTATCTGGGGTTTTCATGATTTGAACAAACTTGAATCACCTCTACCTGAGGATGCTTCCATATAAATATATAAAATCATGGCTTTGTATTTCTTGAGAAGAAGAATTTTCAAGAATTTTCCTATATATTTCTATGTAAAACTTTGGTCGATTGTGGCCCCGCCCTACCCTCGGGCGTCATGATTTGAACAAACTTGAATTTTATTTTCTTCAAAACCTGGGGATGCTTCCATGAATTATGGCTTTGCTATATCTTAAGAAGAAGATTTTTAAAGAATTTTCCCATATATTTCTATGTAAAACTTTGGTCGGCCATTTTGGCTCTTGCCCTATTCATGATCCTTGAAAAACTTGAATCTACACTACCTGGGGAAATTCCATATAAATAACTGAATTATGGCTTTGCTATTCTTAAAGAAGATTTTTAAAGATTTTTTTCAATATATTTCTATGTAAAACTTTGGTGGCCATTGTGGCCCTGCCCTACCCCCGGGGGTCATTTTGAACAAATTTGAATCTACACTACCTGAGGATAATTCCACATTTTCATCTTTCCTGGCCCAGTGGTTCTTGAAAAAGATTTTTAATAAAAATGCCAATAAAAATTCACAAATTTTAATTATCTTTACCTTTGAAAATTGTTAATTATCATTTTTGAACCAAAAACAGTAACATTTGGCCTATACCCAAGGATGGTTTGTGGCAAGTTTGGTTGAAATTGCTACCCTCCGGTTATTCATAAGAAGTCTTAAAAAGTTACGGAAAATTGACAACAGAAATGCAAAATGACTAAAATATAACATAAAAAATAAACAATGAAAACTTACCATCAGCTCTTTGTGTATGGCTTGCATCTTTTCTTCTCTTGCAATCCTTCCTTCAAAATCCATTAATGCCACAACCTGAAAATCAAAATTTCTTAAAATCTATTGACACTTAACCTTTGTTAAAAATTGTTAATCATCACCATTTTTGGCAACCAATAGCATTAACATTTGGCACACACTTGTATTTACCTTAAGCTCTCTTAACATCTCGGACATGATCTTCTGATGATGGTGGACTTTTATTTTCTCATGATCTTTTCTAGTCAAAACTGCCTGGATAATATTAATGATAAAATAAAAATCAAATTTTAATATCATAAACATTTAATCATGAAAATTATTGGCTATAAGAAGAAGGTACAATTTGGTCTGTATTGTGCCCTAGAAATTTTATTTTCTTAAAAAGTTAATAAAATTGAGAACATAATGCAAAATGACTAAAATATAACATAAAGGATAAACAATGAAAACTTACCATCAGCTCTTTGTGTATGGCTTGCCTCTTTTCTTCTCTTGCAATTCTTCCTTCAAAATCCATTAATGCCACAACCTGAAAATCAAAGTTCATCAAAAACTACTCACACTTAACTTTTGTTAAAATTGTTAATTATCACCATTTTTGCAACCAATAACAGTATTATTTGGTGTCTTTACCTGAAGCTCTTTTAACATCTCTGACATGATCTTCTTCTGATGGTAGACTTTTATTTTGTCTTGATCTCTTTGAATCAAAGCTTCCTGTATAATAAATAATAATATAAAAATCAAATTTTAATATCATTAACATTTAATCACGAAAATTATTAGCTTAGAAGAAGGTACAATTAGGTCTCTAGTGTGCCCTAAAAATTTTATTTTCTTAAAAAGTTATTTAAATTGAAAACATAATGCATAATGACTAAAATATAACATGAAGGATAAACACACGAAAACTTGCCATTAACTCTTTGTGTACCACTCTCCAAGTGCCCTGCCTTCTTTCCAATCTCTCACTTCTGTTGTCAAATTCTTTTAAGGCCACTACCTGAAAATGAAAAATTTAATATCAAAAGTAATGAACAGTTTACCGGTACCTTTTTAAAACTTGAAAATTGCCCACATTTTCAGTTACTGAAACATTGCAACCAATTAAGCTTACATTAACATTTGGCATGTTTACCTGAAGCTCTTTTAACATCTCTGACATGATCTTCTTCTGTTGGTAGATTTTTATTTTGTCTTGATCTCTTCTAGCCAAAACTGTCTGTATAAGAAATTATTGAATAAAGATCAATTTATTGAATGAAGATCAATTTATTGAATAAAGATCAATGTTAATATCATAGATATTTAATCTAAAAAATAATAGGATAATTGGGTACACGAGCAAATGTTTCTGAAAATTTTACCATCAGTTCTTGGTGGATTGGCCCAAACATTTTCCTTGATTTTTCAATGCCAATAATTGTGCTTCTTAGCTTGACAATCTTCCTTGGGACTTCTTTCTGTAAACACAATTATAATATTTATCAATCTGATCAATGAGTAGAAAGCTAATATAATTTCACAACTTCTTAAGATGCATAGACAGCTAAATACCTTAAGTTCTTCTTGCATTTCTTCTTTTAACTTGATTTGTGAATCCATGACTTTCAACATCCCTTCTACCTTTGATAAGTTTTCCTAAATAAACAATTTATGAAATAATAAATCAATTAATGAAATAAATCAATAAATTTGTTATATTCATGACAGATACATGTACTATTTTGGCCTATTATTCAAGGAGAAGACATGCATGGTTTTTGCCTGTTTCCCAATCCTTATTAAAATTAAATTATTCATAAAATAAGGTTAATTAAAGTAAACATATAATAGACAAAAATTATACATGATATATATTTCAGCAATTTTTTAGAAGGTATATTTCACTGGATCAAAATACAAGTAATTTCAAATTGTGCTCATTTGTAAACCAAAATAGTTCTCTTATGTATTTATAATAATAAAAGCGTCTCCATATACGTGAAACATTTGGTAAGGACGTTAAACAACAAATAATCAATCAATCGTCAGATATTTATAAAGCCCTGCATTACCTGTCGTAGTTCCTCTTCCTCAACCATATCCACCCAGCTTTTTTCAAACTTTAGTATCTCTTTCTTTGATTTCTAAAAAAATAAACGAAGACGCTTTTTACATGAATCTCTCTCTCTCTCTCTCTCATTTTACAATAATAATTTTGTAATTTGAACTCTTTACGTTAACTCTCTTCTACAAAATAATTTATACGTAACTGATGCATAAAAGGAACTCTTGGCACAAAATCGTTTTCTCCAAAGGACATAAATCAAGCATTTTATCTTGTTTAAATTTGCAAAAATTATCTAGTTAGAATCATTTATATGGCTAAAATAACAGTCTTCAACATAGGCTACTCACCAGATCTTTAACGGCTTCATCTCCGAAGTCCAGAATTAATTCTGTGTCCTGCAAAGGCAGAAAATTTTATTTCAGGAACTAAGCAAATTCAACCTTTTTGTGAAAATAATCGACTTTGCAAAATACTGATAATTGTTAAATTTTTTAATGCAGTATTATAAGATTCTTATCTGTCTTTCATTTAAACAAACAAAAATCAAAAATAGTATTTTCAAAGGTTTGAAAAAACTACAGGCGTCAATGAAATATTGTTTACTTCCCTTTCACCTTACTCTAGTTAAGAATAAAAACTTGATTTTGTTTTATTTTTCTGGGATTTTAAAATCAACACACCCCTTTTTTCCCCAGCCCTCCAAGGCACAGCAAAGATTTAAAAAAATTCTAATTAAAATTTCTAATAAGCTCCTTACAAAGGGGATGGGAAGCATGTCTATAGGTACATCAGCTGATCGGCAGGCCAGCTCTGTCAGAATTTCTCGTAGTCGTTTTTCGTTGTACATTTTCTTGCTCACAACTGCATTCTGAAAAGAAATTAGATTTGCAGAGGTTTAAAGTCATTTTAATCTTGAATTACTATAAATGACTATCAAAACCCGAAGGAAATAAAAATTCTAAATTGGTATCAATATTTAAGTAGAAGTGAGTATCTCAGAAGTGAATCGAAATAATTGTTTTTATTCTTATACGTAACGAATTCCAAGAAAAGGTCTACAACATGATAAATTCTGAAATTTTACCACGACAGATCTTAAAAATAAGTAATATACAACCAATTAGGCATACTTAAAGCTAATAAAAACTAATTTTGCAAAAAGTGTTGTATAAAAAGACACAAAAACAATTCATTAGCATTTACTCACAAGATGCATTTCCATCGCTTTTGTGTAAACAAAACTTAACTATGACGTCATAGGTCATCGTTAAAGACCTCCGTCATGACGTAACAATTAACTTGTTTGTATATATTTTATCAAAGTATTTTGAAAGCAATCTAATGTTCAACAAGCCAATTTAGGTACATGCACATGTAAATTCGTGTCAAAGTAAAAAAAAAACAACAACAAAAATAAACCCCCTCATATTTGTCCACAAAGGCTTTGTATAAAAACAAAACTCCAAAAGGGGACAATGCACTGGTATCAGTTAGCGTGATTGTACAGTAAAAAATATTCTTGATGAAAATCAGATTATGACTGGCAATGACTCCATTTAAAATCTCACGAGACGAAAGCTTGATTCCTAAGTCACTTTAGAAATGCAATTAATTACATCTGCTAGATATTCTAAGGCTTGAAGTCTACTTACAGTTTGCATACCCACTGCTTTGTTGACGTTGTGTATCTATGTAAAACTGTATTATGACGTCATAATCATTGTCAAAGTCCCTTTGATGTTTGAAAGCATGAATCATACTGATTAGGCCGGGGAGCATATTTTATTTATTATACCCCCCGCTTGAAAAGCGGGAGGGTATATAGTAATCGTTAATTCCGTCCGTCTGTACGTCCGTCCGTCCGTCTGTCCGTCCGTCCTTCCGTCTGTCCGTCCGTCCGTCTGTTACGCTTTGGGGTACCCATCTCTTATCCGCAACTCCTCTTATACCACTGAATGAAATTTGATGCAACTTTCACAGAATCTTTATTACATATTGCCATTGTGCACCTCCTATTTTACTTTTTGATCAGACACATATTTTGGGTTTCCCGGCCACAGGAAAACATGGACTTTTTCACCAGTTATAACCATATGGGAGGCGGGGGGTATCATTTAGTGAGCTCATCGCTCACAGTACCTCTAGTTTTCTTTACAAAGGAGCACAATTTTCTTAGAAAGCAGTGTTTATTGTTGTTCATAATGTTTTTAAAACTAATTATATTCTGGAATTTTATGTGTTTTTCTGTTAAGCAAAGTTTTCTTTCTGTTTGTAGCGAGTTGCACTTTAAAATGTAATGAAACTCATCTCCGAGTTCTTTTAGATTACAATGGGGACAAATTCTATCTTGTCTTGGTATATTAAGCCAGCGTCCACTTTCAATTGGTAAATGATGATTACACGTTCGAAATCTACAAAATGTTATTAAGTCCTTTTTTGATAAAATATTGAAATAGTTTTCAAATTTTAGTTCGTCTTTGTATATTCTATAATTTAAAGCTTTGGGTGAGGTTTGAAGGATTGATTGCCAACTTTGTTTGAATTGATCCGGAAATTCTGTTGGCTGTCAAGCGCAAAAATTTTAAAAACAAGTCTTAAACTTACACACTATTAATTTAATTCTCTGAAACAAGAAAAGTTTCCCTGTTAACATTCAATAGCTGTCAAGCGCACAATTAAATTTTAAAAACAACCTATTAATTCTCTGAAACAAAAAGTTCCCTAATTTATGGAAAGCCAACGGGTTCAAGATTCCAACTCTGTAATTCTTAAAATGTACACATGTTAACCTGAATTTGTAAATTGTAAACCTTAATTTCATAATTTGTCAATTGTTTTTTCACAATTTGTTAATTGTAAATTATCCAACATAACTTAAAAAGTTTAAAAATGTAAATGCAAGTTATGTCACTGAGCAGGATAATCAAGGTTGGTACTTTTTGCGCAACAAAGTTGTTGAAATTCCTGTAAAATCAACTTATTTGTTAGGAGACTGTATTGGTTTTAAAATTGATCGTACTAGTTAAGTATCGAATAAAATGGAAGATGTATACACTACAGCAATGAGGAGAGTTGACAAGTTGACGATGGAAAAACTTTTTAAAAGATACGTTATTTTTCTTGGGACATTTCAATTTTGTCAGTTTATTAGGTTAGTCGTTAAACGTTCTTTCTTTTTTTTTGGGGGGGGGGGGGGGTGCGCCCCCTTTAAAAAAGGATACATGTACTACGAGAAAAAGTTGATAGCAAACTATATGCTGTACAGATTATGGCAAATCACGGCATTAAAATGACATTGAAATAAAAGGACTGTACGTACACAAGTCATTGAATTGCCTTGACAAATATTATTTTGGAATAATGCTTCGTTTATTTACAGCATCGCCAAATCCGTTTCTTATTCGGAACTGGTCAAATAACTTTATATAATAAGGCATGATTTTTGTATATAAAAGTGTATTTTAAAGTATAATGGGTCTTAATATACTATTATAGTAATACGTTACGTTAAATGTTATATATTTAGTTTTTTTTAAATCAATTTTAAAATTTTAATTTCTTTTATTTGTCGCACATTAAGCGGTTTGCTGTCCTTATTTTCCCATCTTCTTTCCACATAATAGATCAGTGATATATTGAAATAATTATATTCGTAATTCCATTTTTTTCTGAATCTATGGCATGCATTAAACTTGCAATTCAAATTGATTTCTCCCGAAGACAATGTCCTATTCCTTCTAGTTCATAAAATCTTCAGACAAGTGCATATGGATCCAGGATTTTTTCAAGAGGGGGTGGGAGGACATCACATCTATATCAATATTAAATGTCAACGTTATTTTTTGACAAGAGGTATTCGCAATCTAATTAAAATTAGATGTTCCGAATCCGCTGTCGCTTCTCAAACGATAGCGGATTCGGAACATCTAATTTTAATTAGATTGGAGGTATTCGTAAATAACTCTTTAATATAAATTATCATTTCTTTACATAGCAGTTTAATAACTGGAATTTAAGGAGATGGGGGCAAAGGTGGATGCAGGGCCAGCGCACCGGTCGTGCCCCCCCCCCTCCCTGAAAAAAAAAAATCTCTTATTTGTAAGAACTTGTCAAACCCCCCAAAAGGACTTTGCCTTAGACCCACTGGGGGCTTCAGTACAGCCACCAGACCCTCCTGCCTTCCTTCCTACAAAATTCCTGGATCCGCCAAGTGCTGGGGGGGGGGCTGGTAGGATTCTCCTTTTGACCACTGCATGCAGAAAATAAACTTTGAATAAATATCCATAAAGTCTTTTCTTTCGAATTGCATATATAACAATTTCCTTTCCTTTTTTATATTTTAGTTTTTTGTTTCGCAGTATTTGTGCTCCATTGACCACCAAAGATCACGTGGTCTTGGCCTAATTTCATCACACTGAGATTGAGACTTGACTCGATAGCAGTGTTCTGCATTTTGCTTCTGCAAAAAGCCATTCCTAGCGCTCATTCAAAGCTTTCATACACTTCAACGGATACAGAAGAAGACTACTTTCAACTGAGGTAAGTTTATGAATGTTGTAATAATCGATTTATGACTCTAAACAACTTTTTTTTGTTGAAAACGTAATACGGCGGTAACTCGAACATTCCCGCCGCCATTTCACTTTCAGATCACTGTCAAATACAACCACTTGCACAAGATTGGTTTATGAATTATTTGTTTACATGTGTGAACTTCTGTATTATTGCCATCATCATCTGATCATTTAAATTATACTTTTCAAATGCATTAGTCTAACCTTGCAATAAAATCAAAACGTCAATTAAAGTATACTTACTTCTTTTGTTAACAATTAATATTTAATTAAATGAAAATAATTTTATTGCAAGTCGAACAGTATTCTTTTTAATAGAATTGATATGTATCTAGATTACTTTTCTCTGTATACAATATATGTTACTCTTTGGTAAGTTTGGTATAACAAACTCTTCATACCTGTTGGTTAAAGCTGACATGAATTCTTAAAAACGCAACTTTTCATCTATGTACGACTTGTTTCATACAAACGATAGCCGTATTCCGCCATATTTCTTTCAGATGCCTTGTCTTATTGTTACGATATATACCCCAATGCCCTCGTTACACTTGAATGATTTTTCGGCTTGGCTATTGACTTGTGCACATCTCCGATGGAAAAACATTTGAGAACACATGGGTTGATCAAGACATTTCAAAACCACAACAAACAACATAGTAATCATATTTCTGAATAATTATTGATTTGAATCAAATGTGATTATAAAAAAGAAAGAAAATGCAAGCTTGAAAAAAAGATTTCGTTGCACGAGTACGCATTTCTTCACTGCGCCAATTTATGCAGAATAAACATGAATTAAAAAGCACTAAAACCCGTAAACACACTTTGAAATGATTATCATTTGAATGGAACAAAACAACCAGCGTCTTTGCAATTGATTTGCAGGTTTTATGCAGACTTTGATTCATGTCAAGAAAACGCGTCGAACGCTGTAAACGTACCCATACCTGGTAATAAGATCACTGCTTCGGTTCGGAGATGTGCACAAGTCAAGTGATATACACCCTGAATTCCATTTATTGAAATATGCATCACAAAAAAGAAATAAACTCCATAAAAACTCAAAAGTAAACACACTGTTACTACTCTTTACAGCCTAAGCACATCGAAACACTTAGTCCGTGCTGATCAGATTTTAGTCAGGGAAAATATCACAAGTGGAAAAGAGAAGTTATTTGGTATTTGCGCAGCTGAAAGTGGGGGGGGGGGGGGGGGGGGGGTTCGCTAAAGTATACTTGTAATTATAACGGCTTTATAAGATATAGCTGAAAATTGTCTATCTAGTTCTAATAAACTTTCTATATATAGTCTGCAGTTTTTGCATCGCAAAATTCATTTGTCAATTACAACTGATTATTTTAGTACTAATCTCAAATCTAAACCAAGTAACTTGATACACGGTAATTATTTAGCTCAAGACTTAAAAGCATTTAACCAGAATACAAAATTTATGTGTACATCTGTACGTTTTTTAACACACAAGCGAAAAACATCCTGTTTAGATGTGCATTTAGGCATTTGTATTTTTAAGGGGGGTTAGAAATAATTGACATGACCGTTACCTAAATATTCTTGAAAGACAGACCACAAAGTATGTACATTTTTGCGGAATGTGGCTGTTTTATAATTATTACAGGAAGTCTTTCGAGATTTCAGTATCCCTGTCTGACAGTCTAGCTTTAAGAAAAAAAAATTCTGTTTCAATATTTTGGGGATATTTTTAAAATCTAGGGTAGGGACACTTGAAGCTTGGTTGAAAACAGATGATTTTTAATTACTCTTTTATTCATTAAACTCTCTCTCTCCTCCTGTAACCATCCGTAAGCGCAATAATAGATATAAAATCATATGCATTTTGTTTTGTACCATTTATTAGATATTGGGAGAGATCAAGGATTTCCTTTTCAGGCGGGGATGACGAAACTTGTTCAAAAATTGAAATAATAATTTTACTTTTGACAAGAAAATAAACCTAAACTTCTAATGCTTCAAACCTTAGACTTTTCATATCAATTTAACACAAATTTGTGTTTACCTGGGAGTCTACGTCGGAATTCCGAAAGGGGTCCAACGTAATTTTTTCTTGCTTTAGTATATAAATTTAATAACCTTGCAAATGCCGGGAGGGGGTCCTGACCCCCCCCCCCCTAGATCCGCGCATATCACATCACAACCACTTTAATTTATATTGTTGGGGATATCCAAAATCAGTTGACAAGCAAAATTAAAAAAAAAAAACAAAGAAACGAAAACAAACACGCAAAAAAAAACCCAACCCAAAACCCAAAATACCCATGCACCACATTCTAAACTCCTTTTGTGGTAGGGGATAGAAGGGGGCTTCCTGTAACCTTTCTGCAAAAGCAAAAGATTATCCTCAGAAAAAGTGAGCCCCCCCCCCCCTTCATCTGCATACTACAGGCATATTTTAAACCTTTATCTACACTGAATCGAAATATTTCATGCATACTTCTAAAAGTTAGCTACTACTGAAGATAGTCATAAATGGTATAGCTGAAGTTCGCTGGCATCTTCCTTGCATGTTACTTGTGGGTGGTTGGAGCCCTTAGACAGGGTTACCAAGACAAGATAGAATTTGTCCATATTGTAATTTAAAAGAACTCGGAGATGAGTTTCATTATATACTAAAGTGCAGTTCGCTACTTTCAGAAAGAATGCTTTCAAATTGCTTAACAGAAAAAAGCATAAAATTTCAGAATGTAATTAATTTTAAACACATTATGAATCGGAATAAACACTGTTTTCTGAGAAAATTGTGCTCGTTTATAAAGAAAAAAAAATGAAATATAAAATATGCCCCGGCCTAAATTCCCATACTTCACATTTATAGCATTTTTTAATATAGTTTATTATTCACGCATGCTTTATAGATCTACTGTTATGTATAAAATCACCTATATATTGCTGTGGTCTCTGTTTACTTTTGTAAAATGATGAAGAGATTCACATAAATGATTGAAAAATGATTGAAGGTACACGGAGGAAAGCAAATCAGCGAAAATCCCCGGAACCCCAACCCACCTCTGGATCCGCCAATGAATTATATTTTGATCATTCATGTACCATAAAATCAAATTCGTTTATTGTGTATAAAATTATAAAATAAATTTAAATCAAGTTATAATGGGTCTATATTTAAAAAAGTAAAGCCAATACACAGTATAATGAAAATATTTGATCGCAATAAAATCCCATCTTTCTCAGAGAGCGTTATGAATTTTTTTTATTACCCCCCCCCCCCCTTTCACGGGAGAATCTCGTCAAAGGATGAATGATTCGTAATGTTGCATGCTATAAAATAAATTTAATGTAGTTAAGTCATGTTTATAATTTTTTTTTTACATTTACATATACAGACAAGAGCAATATTTATTTTTAATAAAAAATTTTATTTGCATTTTTTTCAATCTACCAAAATATTAGTAAGCTTTCCACCTTTGAAATTTCCCCTGACCAAATAGCTGATCGTCGTGGACCACGTGTGTCCAAGTGCTATGTGGTGACAATGTGTTACTGTTCAGTTAGCAATGGATAACATGACTTCTGAGATGCATATTTCAATAAAACTAAAATAGGATATCTTTTTCGACATGTGCACATCCCTGTAACAATAGCATTATTCAGGTAAATATCTTTATCACTGCGTTCGATGCGTATTCTCGACCTGCATGCGTGCATATCCAAACGTTTTTTGTTGTTTTCCGTGTTATTTTTTCTAAATTGCAGCAAATGCATTGAAAAATAATTTACTTCTCAGTATATTTCTTGTTTTTGTTGGACTTGAACTTTTAAAACATGTATTTGTTCAGTTTATGGACTTATGACAACTATGCTATCGGAGATGTGTACATGTCGACAGCCAGGCTAGAAAATCACTCGAGTGAAACACATTTACCAGGCTTTATATAACAGGTACAGGTGGCCAAAAATTTTCAAGTAAATATGGCGGAATCGAAGAAATATGGCGGACAAAGGCGTACAGGAAGGTAGTAAGTCGTACAAAGATGAATAATGATGCCTTTTTAAGAGTTCATGTCAGCTTTAAACACTGCTCACTGATCTTTTCTTACCTGGGTGACCATTAAATGCCCTCAGGTGATGCACAACCAAGCCTATATAACTTTATAATGGTAATTTATAACAGTGAACATCTAATTTTGGTATTGTTGGCAAAGCCTGATAGGTCTTAGTAATGCAAAAAAATAAAGGTTGTGTGCATGTATATTACAAGTTAAGGACATTATGATGCAATATACCTCACCTCCTGATAATTTTTCAAGATATTTATCAATTAAGATTTTAGTGACATCAGATGCTCATAGACAAAAAATCAGCATTACCAGGGTTTTCAAAAAGATATCAACCCAGAATTGATGAAAATTCTTTTATAATTCAAAGAAAAATATTTTAAAAATACTGTTTTTGAAGACGTGTACATGCAGCATATACATTAAAATGTAGCACACATTGGCACTCTTCAACTGCAGGGAAAAAGACGATGAAGTTTAACTACTTTGCATATGTCCTTAACTGGTATCAGTGGTCAGTTCCAGTGTTAGTACTTCTGACTTTCTGTCTTCCGCTTTCAAGAAAGTGGAGGGACATTAAATTGTCTTCGTCTGTAAGTCTGTCAGTAATGATTTAGTAACAGGGTGTTATAAGTTTTCAGCACTTGTGCCCAATCCCTTTCATAATTTTGACTTTCAATAAAATATGCTCAAATTAAATCAAGTCTGCAGGTCTGTCAGTTTGTTTGTCTTTCTGTCTGTCTGTTGTCAACTTTAACCTTGTTTTGGGTACGATTGCACCATAATTGACAGAGTTATGTCCCTTGGACTTAGAAAAATTCCAATGATTTGCAGTTTCCGTTCATTTTCTTTGAAGAGGTTGCACATATTGAAATGGAATTTAGTACACAGATTAGCTGCAGACCTGTAGCTCTCCGAAAAAATATATTGATAGATTGGAGAGCTACAGTGCCACCCATTGAAAAAACTGTATATTTATTGCGCACAGAAAAGTTCGCTCGGTTCTTGATTGAATTCTTCCAAATTATTACCTCAATTGCAAAAAGGGAAGATTTCAAAACATCCCTCTCTCCTCTATCAAGTATTCTCGTAGTTGACATCTGAATGAAGCATATTGGACTGAATTATCTTTGAAACCAAAATGGCTGTATGAATAAGCGAAATGTTCGATGATTACAATATCAGAGTCAGGAGGACTATTAAGAACAAATCATGAGGAATATTTGGCTGTGAAAACAGCGAAAGAATATGTTAGGAACACACGGTTAGTAATATTTTGAGATTACAGTTTAAAATCATGGAGAAATAAATAGAGAACCGAGCGCACTTTTTAGTGGACAATAAATATA